>NW_026870235.1:10000-27500 GCF_963584025.1 Labrus mixtus
TCCAGCTAACCATAACCCCAAAGTCCAGCTAACCCTAACCCCAAAGTCCAGCTAACCATAACCCTTTGACCAGTGAGAGCTCGCTACACTTCCTCGCCCACCAACCTTGACTTCACCTTCACCTCGTCTGAAAGAACAACCAGAGAGACGAAACAAACAATGGAGACATGAGCGCTCCCTCGACCTCTAAAGTAAACTACGGGCCAAATGATGAGTCAGCTGATTGTTGTCAGCTCCCTGAAGGCCTCATCCAGACGCCTCCTAAGGTTTTACATGAACACATTTCTTCAGTCAGGAAACACCGACGAGAAACAACGAGACGAAAGAGAAGGATGTAAAGATTTACTTCATCACTGATCTGAGTCTCTGACTGAACAGATACAGGAGGAGCTTAAAGGAGGAGTCAGTAGAAATGTTTGTAAACATTCAAACATGGCCCCTCCCCCAGAAGCCCTGCCCCCTGCAGGAAGTAGTGTGTACGTTTACTGCTTGTAGCTACACTGCAAGCTAACGCACGCTAGCACAAGCTAACGGCCGGTGTTTGTCACCTTCCTGTCCAACAGGAAGTAGATCAACTCCACGTCCACGGGTAAAAGACAACACAAGGTTCACCCTCGTTTTAGAACGAGCTTTATCCACTTGGTGTTTCTCCTCACTCTCATTATATTTTCTCTTCTTTGCTGCTACGTCCACGTCCGTCATATTCACCGCTTTGAATCTCGTCCAATCACTGAATTGTATCCACTCCTAAACTCACCTGCTGCGCTGTCATTGGCTGGAGGAAACACACCAGCTCCGCCCAGAAACGTCCCGAGTCGACCAGAACAAAGCAGAACAGTAAAATCCAGTCAGAGGACAGAGTCTCTGCAGACACAGTCACCAACACACATGTACGGAGGCCCAGAAGGGACAATGGAGCAGCTTCACTTTATTACTTTTATTTTGAAGGAGAAGTCTGTCTTTTATTTTGAAGGAACCAGCCAGCTTTACTTTAGGAGAAGTCTGTCTTTTATTTTGAAGGTCCCTACATAAGTCTGTGTTTTATTTTGAAGGTCCCTACATAAGTCTGTGTTTTATTTTGAAGGTCCCTACATAAGTCTGTGTTTTATTTTGAAGGTCCCTATATAAATCTGTATTTTATTTTGAAGGATCAAGCTGCTGACTCTGTCTTTATGTGCATTGGTATTTTCTGAGATCTGAGAATCACTCACCATCGTACCTGACACCATGAATGTGCACTCACATAAATTCACAACTGAAACACTTCCAGCACATCATCACTCTCACTTCCTGTCTCCCCGCGCGGCTCCTGAAAGACGTCTTAAACTGTCTGAATATCATCGTGGTGGATTGCAGTCCCCCGCCTGTTTAAAGAGCTGAAAGCTGATCTTTGCTTTTTAAACGGTCATTTGCTTAACCAAATATTTTCACTCCTGTGACTCAGTTTAAAGCCACTCATCCTTTCAGATATTCCATTAAATCTCCAAAAAGATGAGCAATGAGCCACCTCGCTCCGGCTACAAACTATTTCTTCTAAATTGACAGCTCATTTCAGAGAGCCGCCGCTGTCAAGAGGACAACGCCGCGATGACAGCTGTGAATGGAAATTACCGAGCCACACCTCCACTCTGACTGCTGGCCCCCCGACTGCATTAGCATCCAGATTGAGCTGTGCAGCGACTCGGGCGCTCAGAGGGGACGCGGCGGTCATGCAGAGTGCACAGCAGGACTTATTTCTGATCGTCTGAAAACCTGATCTCTGCCGGCTCTCGGGAAAACTGGAGAAACTGTCTCACAATCCAATGATGCCTCTCGCTCACAGCACAGCCTTTTTTATATATCATCCCCAAAGACAGCCAGGGCCATGGGCGCCTTTTCTCCACTCCATTAACTGTTTCATGGAACAAGCAGGGAAGCCCCCCCCCCTCAGCTCACACACACACACACACACACACATCTCATCATCTGCTGTTTGCAGAGCTGAAGGGTCAGAGTGCTTCCTCTGCTGCCACAGATCTGATTTTTATTTTGTGTGTCTCACATCACAGATCTGTGTGACTGTTGCTCGACTCCTGAGAAAACACTCGCCTACTCCTTTCCAGTCTGAGACGACACCACAGAGCCTCGCTGCTGCCTGCAGGAAATACACAGTTTCATGTGACTTTACACGATATTTTTGCACCAAACTGCGGTGGCAGCTGCTTCAAATCCTTGACAACCAGAACTGACAGTAAACAGAGAGGGAGGTTTTATTTATCCATATCTTCAATCTGTGTAGTTTGAGGCCAGTCAGCAGTTCATTAAGTCAGGCTGGAAATGAACGCACTAATGCTCTGCAGGTTGTTTTGTCCCTTCAGGCTCACCGTAGATAATCCTTACAGTGTCTCCCTGTAGTCTCACTGATGGAAGACAAAGACACTGCTGCACCTTTAAAAGTCTTCATTATCTATACCGCTTTACACCTGCAGACACAGAGTCACCTGCAGACACAGAGTCACCTGCAGACACAGAGTCACCTGCAGACACAGAGTCACCTGTAGACACAGAGTCACCTGTAGACACAGAGTCACCTGTAGTCACCTGTAGACACAGAGTCACCTGCAGACACAGAGTCACCTGCAGACACAGAATCACCTGTAGACACAGAGTCACCTGCAGACACAGAGTCACCTGTAGACACAGAGTCACCTGTAGACACAGAGTCACCTGCAGACACAGAGTCACCTGCAGACACAGAGTCACCTGTAGACACAGAGTCACCTGTAGACACAGAGTCACCTGCAGACACAGAGTCACCTGCAGACACAGAGTCACCTGTAGACACAGAATCACCTGCAGACACAGAGTCACCTGTAGACACAGAATCACCTGTAGACACAGAGTCACCTGTAGACACAGAGTCACCTGTAGACACAGAGTCACCTGTAGTCACCTGTAGACACAGAGTCACCTGTAGACACCTGTAGACACAGAGTCACCTGTAGACACAGAGTCACCTGTAGACACAGAGTCACCTGTAGACACCTGTAGACACAGAGTCACCTGCAGACACAGAGTCACCTGTAGACACAGAGTCACCTGTAGACACAGAGTCACCTGCAGACACAGAGTCACCTGCAGACACAGAGTCACCTGCAGACACAGAGTCACCTGTAGACACAGAGTCACCTGTAGACACAGAGTCACCTGTAGACACAGAGTCACCTGCAGACACAGAATCACCTGTAGACACAGAGTCACCTGCAGACACAGAGTCACCTGTAGACACAGAGTCACCTGTAGACACAGAGTCACTTGCAGACACAGAGTCACCTGTAGACACAGAGTCACCTGCAGACACAGAGTCACCTGCAGACACAGAGTCACCTGCAGACACAGAGTCACCTGTAGACACAGAGTCACCTGCAGACACAGAGTCACCTGTAGACACAGAGTCACCTGTAGTCACCTGTAGACACAGAGTCACCTGCAGACACAGAGTCACCTGCAGACACAGAGTCACCTGTAGACACAGAGTCACCTGCAGACACAGAGTCACCTGTAGACACAGAGTCACCTGTAGTCACCTGTAGACACAGAGTCACCTGTAGACACCTGTAGACACAGAGTCACCTGCAGACACCTGTAGACACAGAGTCACCTGTAGACACAGAGTCACCTGTAGACACAGAGTCACCTGCAGACACCTGCAGACACAGAGTCACCTGTAGACACAGAGTCACCTGTAGACACCTGTAGACACAGAGTCACCTGTAGACACCTGTAGACACAGAGTCACCTGCAGACACCTGCAGACACAGAGTCACCTGTAGACACAGAGTCACCTGTAGACACCTGTAGACACAGAGACACCTGTAGACACCTGTAGACACAGAGTCACCTGAACCATGAGGACAGGTGACGCAGCATTTTGTGCACGTCTCATGAGCTATGCCGGCCCGTGGTTTAAAACTTGCTGCAGTCTTATAACTGTTAGTCCCAGTACAGCTCAATACAGAGTGTGTGTGTGTGTGTGTGTGTGTGTGTGTGTGTGTGTGTGTGTGTGTGTGTGTGTGTGTGTGTGTCTTGTTTTGACAAAGGGACAAACATGTTTGTGTTTCTGTTAAATTTAGGCTCTAAAGTGTTTGTGCAGATCATTTCAGATCGATATTTCCACATTAGCGCTGCTGTGCACTTAGCTAAAGTACAACACGTTCAGCTTCTCTTCTGAACTCAAAGTGTTTCAAGACAAAGAGGCCACGTTTCTAAGAAGTCTGCAGAAGGTTACATTTTTTAAAAACTTGAATGATTGGAGATAACTTTGGCCCTGCAGCCAGGTTTAATGATCGCAGCGCAGTGAGACTCCCCCGCTGCACGACACGTTTGACTTTGCTGCGAGCAATGTGACACCGTAGCACCTTGGGAGGAGAGCGCGGAGGAAGGTGATATACTCGATCATTTGTGACCTTGACTCGCTTTGATTATAATTCAAACTTCCTTCCTTTCTGGCTCTTCACAGAGCTGATCTAATGCAGCCGGGATTCTCTCTAAATATCAACCATGTCATTTATCAGTTTGGACCTCAGTCAGACAGAAGAGGCTGTGAGCTGAGCTGCTGCTGGCTTAGGTGTTTTCAGTTTAGATTCATTCACTCTTCAGTCCTCACAGGTTTTTATCCAGGAGCTAAACCGTCTGCAGGGGTCTCCTCCTCCTTTCAAAAACAAATCAACCCAAAGAACCGCTAAAAACACGGAATAAAGACGATCTTCAGAAGAGGGAGGCTGTGAGCTGAGCTGCTGTCAGTGCTCTGCTTCTTTTTTATGTTCATCATCCACAAACAGATCCAGTCACAAGAACCTCTAACATTCAAAGTCCTGGTTTAGGGTTAGCGTAGTCCAGCTCCTCCTGGAGGATTCAGGGGCGTTCCCAGGTCGTTCTGGAAGCTGATGTGAATCACTCCTTACTTCCAGTGAAGCGAGCGGTTCGAGTAAGCGAGGACAGATGTCTGTAATGTACTGGCCGTCATTCATCGGTCCAAGTTGTCATGGAATCTAAACCCTGATTGGCTCTGGAGCCCAGCGTCGAGCAGAGTCGTTGATAATTGATTCGTTTTATTTGATGCAGATTTATGTTCAAAAATAAAAAATAAATCATCGTTAGAAAATGTTCAGGATATCTCTAACGTATAGTCGGTTTCTCCTGCCAACCAAAGCATGCTGACACGTGATTGGTCAATCTAGCTCGGACTACAAATGTAGGACAAACTGAAACGAGACGCCTGGACATGCTGATCATCCAGACCCCCCCATCCCCCCCCCCCCCCCCCCGTGTACAGATTCTACTGAACAGAGATCGTCTCTCGTTAACAATCCTGCAGACTGAGTTCACGCTGCAGAGCGGTGAATATGGCGTGGAGCGGTCCTCAGTCTGACGGCGCTCGGCGTCCTGTGATGAAGCGTGACTCAGAACTGATTCGCTGCGCTCTGCGCTCTGCGCCTTTAACACTCCAACAGTTTCACTTTGAGATCTGACTGCAATTAAAGAATTTACCCGCCCCCCCCATGTCGGTGTGGGATGCAGCACATCCACACAGATTCAATCTGTCTTTTAAAAAACACTTAGAGTCCAGATCCCGAGGATTATCTCTCAGCGTGCTTTAAATGTTAACGGGTGAGAGCGCCGAGGAGCCCGCTGAATCTGTAACCACGATGCTATCGAGCTCCGCCTCAGTAATAATTTTGTCTGTGACCTCCATCCAAAAGAGGAGGAGAGAGCGAGGGATCCTAATGAAAATAAGACGATAAATATCTTAATGACTTTCTGAGAGCATCGGAGTCAAACTGAGATCAGACCACCTCATCGTGTGTTTGTTATTGCAGACAACAACAGGACTGCAGGTCGTCCTCGTGCTGCCGCTCCCCGGAGCAGAGAGGTGATTTCATGCAGCTGGAGCTAAATGATATAAAAGGGAATATTGTCCCTTAGCTGTGGTCGTCTTCTTCATCTAGATTTCCCTGCAGCCCACCAGCTGCTGCGTGTCGGCCTTCCCCCAACAATCACGCTCATCTCCATTATGTTTACTGAACAATCCCACACCGAGGAGAGAACGATCGTTTCCCTCCAAAGAAAATCGACTTTTCTTTTTTCTCCAATTTATTGAGCCCAAAGACGAGAGAAGAACTCACAAGAGCACGCCAACATACAGCGCCTCCACATGTTGGATTAGAGCACACACACAATATTACACACACACACACACACACACACGCAGCGCCATGTGGAGGCGGTGCAGCCCATATTGCAAAAAGGGCATTTTGGGGTCAGCATGCTCATGTTCCCCTAACAAGAAAAATGCCCCAGTGCTCTGATGTAGAAGGTCGAGTTTAAGGTTATGTGTCTTAGATTTAGCAGCGAGATTACCTTACAGCCCAGGTGTATCGGCGCTGCGGCTCCATGGCCTGGTTTCTGAATCGTTCTGGCCTCAGAAGACTTTTTAATTAATGCAGGAAATAAAGTCAGAAGTTCACATAAAGGTGCCCTGTGGAGTTTTTCTACTTAGCAAAACAAAAGTTGTGCTAACATTCAGGGTTATTCACTCAAACTCAGAGTCCTTAAGCTCGGAGAAATGTTCCTCATGAAATATTTACTGAGACTGTTTTGTAAGTATTTCTAATCCTGCATTGTTTACATCCATGTTTTGGAGCTCCAGGCGCTCGGCTGGCTCTCTGCCTTCCTGCTGAACTGTTACACATTCCTCTGTTTGGATGTGAACGTTGGAGATTTAAAATGGTTTACGTTTAATACATAATGTGGCCATGGATAATCTGTGTGCATGGTGTAAAAGTGAACTCATCTAATATGCACAGAATACAGTTTAATCATAGTTATTTCAATACATACACGGCATTACTGGAGATTGACTGGCTGGGTATGTTCTGCCAAATCAGGTGGCGCTGCTACAAATAAATGTGAGCACAACTTGCGGGGGAAGTTGAGTCACAGATTTGGATGCTAGTCGCCCAAAGGTTGCAGATTTAAATCCTTGGCCAAAAGACGCTGGCAGACTGAAAGTGGACGATGAGCTGTGACAGTCGAGATCTGTTTCAGTCGATGATTTGTGCCTTGAAATAAATTACACTTTCTTTCTATTTGTCTGGGTGTGTATGTGACCTCCTGTGCTTCTGCAGCCAGCCTCTAGAGGACACTCGAGGAACTGCAGCCCGCACACATCGTATGCACAAACAGGGAAAAGGAGAGCATTTGTCTCTCAAATAAACCAATCAGAAAGAAGTTAAATCCCCTCCATGTTACTTCACATTTCCACATGAACTTGTATGGAAGCGATTAGTGATCAGAATTCAAATGATAAAAATAAAATCCATTAACAGAAATGCTTTTTAATTTTCAGAATATGGGTGTATTATTTGACTGAAAAATAAAATTATGAGTACAACAACAACATAATTCACTTTTTCATATAGAACCTCGAAGTTCTCATTCTAATGCAGGTCATTAAAGACCAGGGGAATCCAGAGGTAGTGACACAGCGTCTGTCTTTGCTGCAGCCCTCTAACTGGAGACTTCAAATGTTGAAGAAGGTGGTACTTCACGATGCTAAAATGTGATCTTCATTTTATTCTGTGACTCGTCAAAAGAAACATCCTTAACTTTTGATGGATTGGGAGAGAAGCTGACGGCATTATTAACCCCCTAACAGCGGGTGTCCCAGAGAGGGCTCTGAGTTTCCTGAGATGTCTTCCATGTTGTCCCTGTGAAAGGTTCCAGAGGGTTAGGGTACATTGTGCAGCTGAGACCCTGGAGGGGAATTTGTGATGTGGAGCTACATAAATAAAAATGACTGGAGCCGACTGACATGGAGGTTAATGTAAGGATTCAGTTTGTGAGAGAGAGAGAATTCAGAGACAGTCCTCACATTCCCAATTATTCAGTCCACGTATCCATGTGTGTGTGTTTGAGTGTTTGACGTGTGTGTGTGTGTGTGTGTGTGTGTGTGTGTGTGTGTGTGTGTGTGTGTGTGGCCCGAGGACTCACCAGCAGAGACCTCTGATTTCTGCCGTCCTGAGCCGTGGAGGGTCAGATGCAGCCGGCTGTTGCTGATCTGCAGCACCAGTCTCTGGGGCTCTGGCTCCAGCTGCACGGAGAGCAGCAGTCCGTCTGGGTTCCACGTTCTGAACTGGAGGCGGGCGGAGAAACCCCCAGTGGCAGACGCTGCTGATGGCAGCGACAGGAAGCTGCTGCTGGAGCTCAGGAAGGTGCAGGCCACCAGCTGGGGCTGCGAGCACGAGAAGGTCACATTGCCCTGGAGGACGACACAGCACAAGGACACAGATTTAATTGTGTCTTCTGCTACATGTCAGAGCAAGCTGCTCTCAGGAGGAAGTCAGCGTGATGCGTCTGGAAATAAATGTCAAGTTGATTTGCACAGAGAGCGAGAGGAAGCTTAAAGAGCCAATGAGCTGAACCTTACCCAGCAACAATAATCAAAAGTCCACTGAGTCATCAGGAACAATCAGTAACTCTTCATAATCATTTTTGTGTTTCCACTGCACAGCTCCTACATTACACCTTTTGTATATTTTTTATTTTTATATTTTATATTTTACATTTCTAAAATCTATTTTATATATTGTAATATCTTCTTATTCTGTATTATTTAAGTTGTTTCTAGTTCTGCTTTATTTCCTTGTTAATTGTTTAGCACCAATACACCAAGTCAAATTCATTGTATGTGTAAATGTACTTGGCAATAAAACCTGATTCTGATTCTGATTCTGATGATAACAAACAGTCATATTTATAGTGTCCGGATGTAATCAGGATATCATGACTGAAGGAAATGTCTTCATGCAGGGAAACGTTTAGCAACAATGATGGAAAGGTAAATTACTTTTTCATCCTTTAAGTGTTAATCAAGAGATCGTTATCTTCACCTGGAGTGTGTTTTATTTTGAAGCTTCTAGTTTGGCAGATTTGCTGTCGCTATCCTGTTTTATTTTAGAGGAGTGTAACACGATGCATGCAGTGATATGACGAGTATGTCAAGTCGATAAAAAGTGTTTGCTAACCACTATCAAACAACAAAAGAAGAAGAAGATGAAGTGGACAACAACAAAACACACAAACAACGCTCCACCATGAGGGCAACAACCTGCTCTAACGTCTATTTCACTTACATGCTCAACAGAGGAACCAACGTGTGATATTGAAGATGACTTGAAACTAACAAGTGAGACCTCAAACTCATCGTGAAAAAGTCATGTTTGGTACACAATCAGACTTTGTTCATGCAGTGAAGTGTTCACCTGCTGGACGTTAGAAAGAATGATGTCTCTGAGCATAAAGTAACTCAGTGACCAGATCAGTCTTCAGCTCCAATTATCAGAATTCATCATCTCAAACAGCAAACGTTAGCAAGCTTTCAATTCTGCTTTTACTTCTGGACACAGCTAGGCTAACTTTGTCCTCCTGTTCACAGTCTCTGCCAACCATCTCTGCGCTGTCATTTAAATTAAACATCCAGATATGACATTAGTATCTGTTTGTTTTAAAGGTGACATATCCTCCTCCTCTTCTTCAGTTTAAATAATTCTCAGAGCTCCTCTTCAACATTTGTGTGAAGTTTCTTGTTCTAAATCCACTCTGATCCTGTATTTGATCATGTCTATAAACCCCTCTATTTCAGCCCTGCTCAGAACAGGCTGTTTCTGTGTCTGTACCTTTAAATATGTAAATGAGCTGTGTCTGACCACGCCCCCTCTCTGGAAGGTGCTTGGGTGTACTCGGTCTTTCTCGCTCCATGTCCTATTGTTTACGGTGAGAAGGCAGACTCAGAGGGCAGAACAAACACCTAGCTGTGGGAGTGTCACCCACCTGGGGGAGGGGCTACTGCCCTTTGTGATGTCATGAAGGGAAAATCTCCAAACGGCCTGTTTGAGCACACATTTTCTGAAAAGTGGAGCAGGGAGAAGACGGAGAGGATGGACTTTTCTCATCATTGGGGGGTTTGTAGACGGACTAGAGACACATGTTAGAGTTAGAGGAACATGGAGAATAATATGTGACCTTTAAATCTAACTATTGGCATAATCGAATTCCAAACATGAGAAACGATTCCTTTAAATATCTACTTCAGCCTTGAGGGAATCCAAAAACTCCTGTGTGAGCAGAAATGTGAGAAAAGTTCAAAGTTCAAGATGAGTCCATGAAATGTATTTGCTCCAAACCAACACAGAAGAAGAGCCAATATCAAAGCAGGAAGTTTACATTGGAGTGTAATTGGGTGCGGTGCAGAGGTCGTGTTGGGTACATTTAAACACAGACGTGGTCGTGTCTGCTGAGGTCACAGTCCCATCAGTCCTGTGCCTGCAGGGCGCCGCACAGCAATCACGGCTCTTTGACTCTCAATGCGATTCCCTCCCATCAACCTCAGGGAGATAGTCCCCATTGAAATTCCATTACAGCTTCCATCATGACAGTCGCTCTCTCTCCTCCTCCCTGATTCTGTTGTCAGTAAAGGCCTTTTAACGCAGCAATCAGACGAGGAGGGCGGAGGCTGTCTCCGATGAGATGTGGCTCTGATTTGTGTGGGAAGCCGCCTCACTAAATGAATCCACTCGCACACTTGGACTTAATGATACAGCCGTTAGGATCCCAGAGGACGTCATGACTGTTTGCACATTATTCTCTCCATCCAGCTCCTGAGCAGAGACAGAAAGACGCCTCAAAGCAAAGAAATGTGAAACTGAAGCGAACGAGCGATGTGGGGACTTTATTATTTCAGGAACACTTGATAAGGTACATTAAGATTTTGTAATTAAGATATTCATAGAACTAGAAGATGACTCCTTAAGACTTCACCGTGTTACCACATAACCGTTCCTTGAAGCGTAAGCACAGCCATGAGAAGCTGTAGAAACATCACAAGAGAACGACAAGATCACAAGAGAACTACAAGATCACAGGAGAACTACAAGATCACATGAGAACTACAAGATCAGAAGAGAACTACAAGATGACATGAGAACTACAAGATCACATGAGAACTACAAGATCACAAGAGAACTACAAGATGACAGGAGAACTACAAGATCACAGGAGAACTACAAGATCACAAGATAACTACAAGATAACAGGAGAACTACAAGATCACAAGAGAACTACAAGATCACAGGAGAACTACAAGATCACAAGAGAACTACAAGATCACAGGAGAACTACAAGATCACAAGAGAACTACAAGATCACAGGAGAACTACAAGATCACATGAGAACTACAAGATCACAGGAGAACTACAAGATCACAAGAGAACTACAAGATCACAAGAGAACTACAAGATCACAGGAGAACTACAAGATCACAAGAGAACTACAAGATCACAAGAGAACTACAAGATCACAAGAGAACTACAAGATGACATGAGAACTACAAGATCACAGGAGAACTACAAGATCACAAGAGAACTACAAGATCACAGGAGAACTACAAGATCACAAGAGAACTACAAGATCACAGGAGAACTACAAGATCACAAGAGAACTACAAGATCACAAGAGAACTACAAGATCACATGAGAACTACAAGATCACATGAGAACTACAAGATCACAGAAAATTACAAGATGACAGGAGAACTACAAGATCACAGGAGAACTACAAGATCACAGGAGAACTACAAGATCACAGGAGAACTACAAGATCACAGGAGAACTACAAGATCACAGGAGAACTACAAGATCACATGAGAACTACAAGATCACATGAGAACTACAAGATCACAGAAAATTACAAGATCACAAGAGAACTACAAGATCACATGAGAACTACAAGATCACATGAGAACTACAAGATCACAAGAGAACTACAAGATCACATGAGAACTACAAGATCACATGAGAACTACAAGATCACAAGAGAACTACAAGATCACAGGAGAACTACAAGATCACAAGAGAACTACAAGATCACAAGAGAACTACAAGATCACATGAGAACTACAAGATCACATGAGAACTACAAGATCACAGAAAATTACAAGATGACAGGAGAACTACAAGATCACAGGAGAACTACAAGATCACAGGAGAACTACAAGATCACAGAAGAACTACAAGATCAAAAGAGAACTACAAGATCACAGAAGAACTACAAGATCACAAGAGAACTACAAGATCACAGAAGAACTACAAGATCACAGGAGAACTACAAGATCACAGGAGAACTACAAGATCACAGGAGAACTACAAGATCACAAGATCACAGGAGAACTACAAGATCACAGGAGAACTACAAGATCACATGAGAACTACAAGATCACAAGATCACATGAGAACTACAAGATCACAAGATCACAGGAGAACTACAAGATCACAGGAGAACTACAAGATCACATGAGAACTACAAGATCACAGAAGAACTACAAGATCACAAGAGAACTACAAGATCACAGGAGAACTACAAGATCACATGAGAACTACAAGATCACAGAAAATTACAAGATGACAGGAGAATTACAAGATCACAAGAGAACTACAAGATCACAAGAGAACTACAAGATCACAGGAGAACTACAAGATCACAAGAGAACTACAAGATCACAAGAGAACTACAAGATCACAGGAGAACTACAAGATCACAGGAGAACTACAAGATCACAAGAGAACTACAAGATCACAGGAGAATTACAAGATCACAGGAGAACTACAAGATCACAGGAGAACTACAAGATCACAAGAGAACTACAAGATCACAGGAGAACTACAAGATCACAGGAGAACTACAAGATCACAGGAGAATTACAAGATCACAAGAGAACTACAAGATCACAGGAGAACTACAAGATCACAGGAGAACTACAAGATAACAGGAGAATTACAAGATCACAGGAGAACTACAAGATCACATGAGAACTACAAGATCACAGGAGAACCACAAGATCACAGGAGAATTACAAGATCACAAGAGAACTACAAGATCACATGAGAACTACAAGATCACATGAGAACTACAAGATCACAGGAGAACTACAAGATCACAAGAGAACTACAAGATCACAGGAGAACTACAAGATCACATGAGAACTACAAGATCACATGAGAACTACAAGATCACAGAAAATTACAAGATGACAGGAGAACTACAAGATCACAGGAGAACTACAAGATCACATGAGAACTACAAGATCACATGAGAACTACAAGATCACAGAAAATTACAAGATCACAAGAGAACTACAAGATCACATGAGAACTACAAGATCACATGAGAACTACAAGATCACAGAAAATTACAAGATGACAGGAGAACTACAAGATCACAGGAGAACTACAAGATCACAGGAGAACTACAAGATCACAGAAGAACTACAAGATCACAAGAGAACTACAAGATCACAGAAGAACTACAAGATCACAAGAGAACTACAAGATCACAGAAGAACTACAAGATCACAGGAGAACTACAAGATCACAGGAGAACTACAAGATCACAAGAGAACTACAAGATCACAGAAGAACTACAAGATCACAGGAGAACTACAAGATCACAGGAGAACTACAAGATCACAAGAGAACTACAAGATCACAAGATCACAGGAGAACTACAAGATCACAGGAGAACTACAAGATCACATGAGAACTACAAGATCACAGAAGAACTACAAGATCACAAGAGAACTACAAGATCACAGGAGAACTACAAGATCACATGAGAACTACAATATCACAGGAGAACTACAAGATCACAAGAGAACTACAAGATCACAGGAGAACTACAAGATCACAGGAGAACTACAAGATCACAAGAGAACTACAAGATCACAGGAGAATTACAAGATCACAGGAGAACTACAAGATCACAGGAGAACTACAAGATCACAGGAGAACTACAAGATCACAGGAGAATTACAAGATCACAAGAGAACTACAAGATCACAGGAGAACTACAAGATCACAGGAGAACTACAAGATAACAGGAGAATTACAAGATCACAGGAGAACTACAAGATCACATGAGAACTACAAGATCACAGGAGAACTACAAGATCACAAGAGAACTACAAGATCACAGGAGAATTACAAGATCACATGAGAACTACAAGATCACAGGAGAACTACAAGATCACAGGAGAATTACAAGATCACAAGAGAACTACAAGATCACATGAGAACTACAAGATCACAGGAGAACTACAAGATCACAAGAGAACTACAAGATCACAGGAGAACTACAAGATCACATGAGAACTACAAGATCACATGAGAACTACAAGATCACAGAAAATTACAAGATGACAGGAGAACTACAAGATCACATGAGAACTACAAGATCACAGGAGAACTACAAGATCACAAGAGAACTACGAGATCACAGGAGAACTACAAGATCACATGAGAACTACAAGATCACATGAGAACTACAAGATCACAGAAAATTACAAGATGACAGGAGAACTACAAGATCACAGGAGAACTACAAGATCACATGAGAACTACAAGATCACAGAAAATTACAAGATCACAAGAGAACTACAAGATCACATGAGAACTACAAGATCACATGAGAACTACAAGATCACAGAAAATTACAAGATGACAGGAGAACTACAAGATCACAGGAGAACTACAAGATCACAGGAGAACTACAAGATCACAGAAGAACTACAAGATCACAAGAGAACTACAAGATCACAGAAGAACTACAAGATCACAAGAGAACTACAAGATCACAGAAGAACTACAAGATCACAGGAGAACTACAAGATCACAGGAGAACTAGAAGATCACAAGAGAACTACAAGATCACAAGATCACAGGAGAACTACAAGATCACAGGAGAACTACAAGATCACAGGAGAACTACAAGATCACAGGAGAACTACAAGATCACAAGAGAACTACAAGATCACAAGATCACAGGAGAACTACAAGATCACAGGAGAACTACAAGATCACATGAGAACTACAAGATCACAGAAGAACTACAAGATCACAAGAGAACTACAAGATCACAGGAGAACTACAAGATCACATGAGAACTAGAAGATCACAGAAAATTACAAGATGACAGGAGAATTACAAGATCACAAGAGAACTACAAGATCACATGAGAACTACAAGATCACATGAGAACTACAAGATCACAGGAGAACTACAAGATCACAAGAGAACTACAAGATCACAGGAGAACTACAAGATCACAGGAGAACTACAAGATCACAAGAGAACTACAAGATCACAGGAGAATTACAAGATCACAGGAGAACTACAAGATCACAGGAGAACTACAAGATCACAGGAGAACTACAAGATCACAGGAGAATTACAAGATCACAAGAGAACTACAAGATCACAGGAGAACTACAAGATCACAGGAGAACTACAAGATAACAGGAGAATTACAAGATCACAGGAGAACTACAAGATCACATGAGAACTACAAGATCACAGGAGAACTACAAGATCACAAGAGAACTACAAGATCACAGGAGAATTACAAGATCACATGAGAACTACAAGATCACAGGAGAACTACAAGATCACAGGAGAATTACAAGATCACAAGAGAACTACAAGATCACATGAGAACTACAAGATCACAGGAGAACTACAAGATCACAAGAGAACTACAAGATCACAGGAGAACTACAAGATCACATGAGAACTACAAGATCACATGAGAACTACAAGATCACAGAAAATTACAAGATGACAGGAGAACTACAAGATCACAGGAGAACTACAAGATCACATGAGAACTACAAGATCACATGAGAACTACAAGATCACAGAAAATTACAAGATCACAAGAGAACTACAAGATCACATGAGAACTACAAGATCACAGGAGAACTACAAGATCACAGAAAATTACAAGATGACAGGAGAACTACAAGATCACAGGAGAACTACAAGATCACAGGAGAACTACAAGATCACAGAAGAACTACAAGATCACAAGAGAACTACAAGATCACAGAAGAACTACAAGATCACAAGAGAACTACAAGATCACAGAAGAACTACAAGATCACAGGAGAACTACAAGATCACAGGAGAACTAGAAGATCACAAGAGAACTACAAGATCACAAGATCACAGGAGAACTACAAGATCACAGGAGAACTACAAGATCACATGAGAACTACAAGATCACAGAAGAACTACAAGATCACAAGAGAACTACAAGATCACAGGAGAACTACAAGATCACATGAGAACTACAAGGTCACAGAAAATTACAAGATGACAGGAGAATTACAAGATCACAAGAGAACTACAAGATCACAAGAGAACTACAAGATGACAGGAGAACTACAAGATCACAAGAGAACTACAAGATCACAAGAGAACTACAAGATCACAGGAGAACTACAAGATCACAGGAGAACTACAAGATCACAAGAGAACTACAAGATCACAGGAGAATTACAAGATCACAGGAGAACTACAAGATCACAGGAGAACTACAAGATCACAGGAGAATTACAAGATCACAAGAGAACTACAAGATCACAGGAGAACTACAAGATCACAGGAGAACTACAAGATAACAGGAGAATTACAAGATCACAGGAGAACTACAAGATCACATGAGAACTACAAGATCACAGGAGAACTACAAGATCACAGGAGAATTACAAGATCACAAGAGAACTACAAGATCACAGGAGAACTACAAGATCACAGGAGAACTACAAGATCACAGGAGAACTACAAGATCACAGAAGAACTACAAGATCACAAGAGAACTACAAGATCACAGAAGAACTACAAGATCACAAGAGAACTACAAGATCACAGAAGAACTACAAGATCACAGGAGAACTACAAGATCACAGGAGAACTAGAAGATCACAAGAGAACTACAAGATCACAAGATCACAGGAGAACTACAAGATCACAGGAGAACTACAAGATCACATGAGAACTACAAGATCACAGAAGAACTACAAGATCACAAGAGAACTACAAGATCACAGGAGAACTACAAGATCACATGAGAACTACAAGGTCACAGAAAATTACAAGATGACAGGAGAATTACAAGATCACAAGAGAACTACAAGATCACAAGAGAACTACAAGATGACAGGAGAACTACAAGATCACAAGAGAACTACAAGATCACAAGAGAACTACAAGATCACAGGAGAACTACAAGATCACAGGAGAACTACAAGATCACAAGAGAACTACAAGATCACAGGAGAATTACAAGATCACAGGAGAACTACAAGATCACAGGAGAACTACAAGATCACAGGAGAATTACAAGATCACAAGAGAACTACAAGATCACAGGAGAACTACAAGATCACAGGAGAACTACAAGATAACAGGAGAATTACAAGATCACAGGAGAACTACAAGATCACATGAGAACTACAAGATCACAGGAGAACTACAAGATCACAGGAGAATTACAAGATCACAAGAGAACTACAAGATCACAGGAGAACTACAAGATCACAGGTCTCAGTCTGAGCAGAGAAACTGATGTAATA
>NW_026870235.1:45000-57500 GCF_963584025.1 Labrus mixtus
TGTCTGTAAAACAAAAGAGATGCTGATCGACTTTAGCAAAAATCCACCTGACAAAGCACTAACGCTCATTAACAGCACAGCTGTAGAGACAGTGACTCAGTATAAATACCTGGGTACCATCCTTGATGAAAAACTGAACTTTGATGTGAACACTGACGCTATCTGCAAAAAGGCCAATCAGAGACTGTTGTTCTTGAGAAAGCTGTGTTGACAAATCTCTTCTGAAAATGTTTTATTCATCTTTTATTGAGTCCATTTTGACTTTTGTGATGATCTGCTGGTTTGGTAACCTCAGCATCGTTAACAAAAACAGGCGGGGAAATATTGTTAAACTTTGCCGAAAGATAGTTGGAGTTGTCTTGAATGATCTCAGCCATGTTTTTCAAGTAAGAGCCACTCGAAAGGCAAAGGCCATCTTGGAAGACCCTCAGCACCCCCTGCATGCAGAGTTTAGACTTCTGCCGACAGGGCGGAGGTTCACTTATGTTAGGAGGTCGAAATCAAATAGATACCTGAGGTTGTTTGTTCCATCAGCTTTTGGGTTTTTAAATAAGCTGTAGACACTTTTACTATGGACTGTTGGTCCTTTGTCCCTTATCTTACTCACGTCCATCATTATGATATCCACTGTAGTTATGTTTTATATGTATGTATTTATGTCATTGTGCTGTTTTTATGGATGTATTGACTGTATTGACCTCTGTTGCAAACCAAATTGCCCCTCGGGGACAATAAAGATTTTCCAAATCCAAATCCAAGTGTTTTAAACCCCCCCCCCCCCCTCTCTCTAGAGTCGATGCTCACACAGGTCACCATGTGGTGGACCCTGAAGCTTCAGTGTTTATCCAGCTCTTTCTGTGTTTTCTGTACTAAAAAGAACAGACACAGTGAACATGTTCCTGTTCCGGCTCTGCAGCGGGCTGCAGGCTGGAGATCAAAACCCAGACCTTACAGTAGAGAGACTCTCCCACTGAGCCACAGCCGCCCTGCTTCTAAGTACATCTGATGGTGATGTCATGAGTAATGAGGGACTCAGAATGTTCCAGTCAGTCAAAGCGAGTTAGTTTGAACTGAAGCTTCAACTCTTCATTCCTTTTTTTTTTCCAGCTCGGTGGTGACCATCCAGTCCTTTGTGGTCTGCATAAGTCTTACAACACAGAGGAAAATGCTCTGTTTCTAATGTGCTCTCCTTGTGATGTCACAGTGGGATCCCCTCCCCTCCCCTGGTATCTCCACCCATAGACTCCACCTATTCTCTCTACAGAGGAGTGATGTCTCCTGGGAAAACTCGGGGGGGGGGGGGGGGGGGTGGTCATTACATTTAAAGAGACACACACACCAAAACGGAGCGTTCTGAGAGAGCTGGTTTATACAGGGTCACAAACCTCCTCTGGTGCTTGATTCATGTTATATTTTGACCAAAGCACAGATGTTTCATTTAGACCACAGGGGGGCTGTTTGAAAAGGTGGAGGAGGGGACTGTTTGAAAAGGTGGAGGAGGGGACGGTTTGAAAAGGTGGAGGAGGGGACTGTTTGAAAAGGTGGAGGAGAGGACTGTTTGAAAAGGTGGAGGAGGGGACTGTTTGAAAAGGTGGAGGAGGGGACTGTTTGAAAAGGTGGAGGAGGGGGATGATATGTCCTCTTTAAGTTAAGATCACTCTGACTGCCTCGTCTGGTCTCCCTCTTTGTTAGCTGCTCTGATCCAGGTGGGAACAAACACAATAACAGGCCGGCTGTGATGTCATGTTTCTGAACACTCTGTCAGAGTATCTCAGGGTCTCCTCCTCTGACTGTGGTGACTCACCAGGGTGCAGCTCAGGATTCATTTTACACTTAAAACGTCAGTTAATTAAACCTCCGAGGACCTGAACCATCTCTACAACTCTTCAATAAACCTTCCAACAAGGTGGACCAGCTGAGCAGCAGACCAGCACAGTGTCTGCTGGTCTGCTGCAGACCAGCAGACACTGTGCTGGTCTGCAGACAGAGAGTTTCCTGTGAACTCGTCGGTTTAATAACACAAGCCCACTCCTCCGGTAATCAGAGTTGTTATTGTGTTAGAAGTAATGAAATTGGGAGCAGAACATAGTTGGGATACAAGAGGACTCAGCTCTTCTGTAAACGCTGCGTGGTCCTTGTTGATCCTCCTCTACCTGAGCAGCTAACAGGCATGAATATTAACGCATTAAAGGAGGAGAAATTAAGGACTACAATTTGTCTGGCACATTTATTCACAGCTTCTTTTAAAGAGAGGTTTTTTAAAATCAGGCTTTTCAAGGATAATGAAGGTAATCTGGACCCCTGCTCGAACACATTCCTCTTCCCACCTCTGCATATTTGCAAAGATGATTTCAGCTTATTCCCCACCGAGCAGATTGCAAATATTAGACATGGAATTATGTTAAAGCAGGATTTAAAACAGGGGCTGTGCCTTCTGTAACACTCAGGATACAACATTTAGTTTAAGTTAAATATGTATTTATAAATAATATCAAAAAACAAGATTAATGTGTACCGGGCTGATGTAGGTTAGACTCTTGGAGCTGGTGGAGAATTAATTAAACACACGACACAGAATGTTGGTAACCGGTTTTGTATTTCAAAGTTCTATTTTGAACAAATAACAAAAAAACACTTGAACTTAATCAAGGAAAATCCCACAATTTAAATAAAAGAAAATAGGCCTTCAATTCACAGATTCTTAAGGGCACCTTTTACCCTCCATACAACATATACTAAATATTCCCCAATTATCTTTGTATAAATCAATGCACCAAACACATTACACGAACTGCAGTTAAGTGTTGTGTGTGTGCAGAATGTGTTTATTTAGGGAGGGGAAATCCTGCCACACCATCCAGCCAGGCTTGAGGCCTAAAGAGGGAATCTTCATGAGTCTTTTGAAGTTGCTCCTTTAGCTCACCATCTTCTTTGCTCCAGCAATATGGCCTGACCTGTTTCCTTACAGGCAAACAGGTAATAAAATCACAAGTCTGCTCAACTTGGGAGCAGCAATTTAATCAAATGTTCCATTGTAGATGTCTGACCAGTGTTCAGTCCTGAAACATTCCTCCTCAGCAGCAGCACAGCAGCTCCTCAAGAGCTTCAAGTCTCAGTTAACTGAAGTCCAGCTTTGTGTCCAGGTTTGAAAGCACAAGTTTTAACTTTCAGAAGTTCTCCTTGACTGTTTTAGGAATGACTGTGTCCTGCTGCCTTCTGACTGACTCCTTGATTGGTTTCAATCAGGTGATTAGTTCACCTGGGGAAAGGGGGTAGATGCCGACTGCAGACTGCATCCAATTGGCTCAGGGGATTTGATTGACAGACGCTGTTGATGCTATTTCAGCAGTGTTACACTTTCTTCAAGAGTCAACTTTGAAAGCATCATCAAGCGAAACCTCATTTCTTTCCAATAAGGAGAGAAAGTGTTTGTGGGTCATTGAGTCTGACAGGATGTAAAGTGATAAAAGTCCTCAGAACATTGAACACACAAGTCATTTCACACCTCCTCTCCCCTGGCTTGCACTAATGAGGTTATTATCATCGTGTAGAGGAGTGTCTTCCTGTTGTTTCACACGTTCCTCCTGTGACAACAACAGGACGCCACGATGGCATTCCCGTTTCTGAGGTCGGAGAGAAAACGATGCAGAAGGAGAACGAGTCCAACTGAGGAGAAAAGTGTGCGCTCTACGTTTACATCTACAGGAGATTTAAATACTTATATTTAAATATATTTTAGAAAAATGGAGAGAGGTTAGAACACAGAAAGGTTTACAGACCCATGCAGAGCTGGATAAACACTGAAGCTTCAGAGTCCACCACATGGTGACCTGAGTGAGCATCCACTCTAGAGAGGAGGGGGGGGGGGGCTCTTTTCTGGGGGTCATTCTGTGTTGAGGTCATGAAGACGGCCCGGCTGTCACTCATAAACTCACTCGTTATGAGTTTCTCTGAGAATAAAAGCAGCCTCTCACAGGATTAGTAACTGTGTCATCAGACTGATCAGCGTTTGCTTGTTCCATACCATTTCTTCTTAAACGCTGCATCGTCTCAGAGATCCCAGAAGGCTTCAGGACTTCCTGCCAGCTTTTGAATAATAAGAATTCATCATTTTTTTCTCCGTGCATGGGGCTAATTTGGCTCGGCGTTGGCTCGGAGTGACTGAGAGCTCGCCGTGGAACCAGCAGCTGCTGCTCTCTCATTAGGCGCCCTCAGTTCGGTTCCTGGCAGCGAGCCGTTACCTTTGAGCTTCACTTGTTAAAATGCCAGACGGATGTGAGTTAGTATAGCAGCAAGGTCTCGGGGAAAGCTTGAGCCTGCTGACTCGGGCCAGACTTTCATTAAGGGATTGCAGACTAATTGGCTGCCATTCATTCTGTCCTGTCTTTAAGTCCATGTTCACATTAACATGGGGCGGGGGGGGCTTTGGCTCTAAACTGTCTATGTGAGCGTGCAGCTCTGCTCCTGATGCCTGTTTCTACTGATCGGATGTGGAGAGTGGGATCGTCGATGGGGTAGCTGTGGAGGGTCTCTGACGTGCTTCTCCTGCTAATATCATCCAAATACCATTTACAACGCTTTGGTGCCTCTTGGTTAACGGACACTCCTGCATGTTAATCTCCATTTTTAGCCTCAAAAATGTCCTCCACTTCATTAGCAGTTAGCATCCTGAATGAACTGATGTGACTGATTCAAGCCGAACAGTTTTCTTTACTCACATTTAAAAAATAAACTTTAGCTTTAAAAAATCTTTGAGGCAGGGCAGAGCTGAGTTCTAATGTTTGATTTGAATCTGTTAAAGTGGAGCTCTGTCTTTACAAAGCTTTTCCTACCTGTTGGTAACGTGTTCATAAACCCCCCCCCCTCCCCCCTCCACACACACACACTGCAGCGTGGCGTCTCTTATCAGACGTCCTGACATGAGGAGTGACGGCGTGTGGAAGCAGCTGTCACATCTTTATCATGATATTTGTTGTAATCAGTCAGCGACACGCAGCAGAATGTGTCTCTGTAAATATTCAGACTATTTGTTGAGACCTCGAGCTACGCTGATATTGATGTGAGACACGAACTGAATCGTGTGACTTTGTTCATGTTTACATAAAAACAACTTCTGGTTAAATATCTCAAACTGGAAAAAAGAGAGAATTATGCAACAGTTGTAGCAGATGGTTCATGCAATCTTAAAGATTGGCTCTCTGGTCGGAGGCTCCGGCAGACTGAGCAGCTGCTGAACACACACACACACACACACACACACACACACACACACACACACACACACACACACACACACACACACACACACACACACACAGAAAGATCTGCTCACAGCCTGAAGAGCGGTTTGTTATCTCAACTCAACCATCCATTATGAAGGAGAGAGACTCTCTGTGTGCTGGAGTGGATTGTAAAGTAACAGCTGTCCTTGGAGGAAGGATGTCCACATTTATCATCTTAAATTAAACATGACTGTAAAAACATTTGAACTCGTACCGTGTTAATCTGATGTTTTAAACGCACAGTATATAACTTCCACCACCAGGGGGCACTAAAGGAAAAACAAGCACAAAAGATGACGTTGAGGCTAGCAGGGAATTCTATAAATCACGCCATAGTTCCCCGATATGAAACCAAGAATTTTAGCAGACGGCTTCAAGCCTCTGAAACCTCTTACAGAGACTCTGTTCTCCCAGAGCTGGAGAGCAGCCCTCCTCTGGCAGCCCTGCAGCGTTCTACTTCCAGAGAGCTGGCCAATCAGGAGAGAGTAGGCACGTGGGGAGGCGGAGCCTTAAAGAGACAGCAGCTGAAATGACTCCAGTATCAGATCATGTAAAGCTGCTCTAGAAGCGGTAAGTCGAGGGTGATTTTATAAATCCAAACTCAGTCGTCATGGTAACTAAATAAAGTTTCTTAACAAACAGAACAAACTGTTGGTGTGTCTGTGAGCGAGCTGTATTTCAGAAAGCGTTTTTTGTCTTGGCTTCTGATTTAATTCTGTTTTATTTTGAAGGCGACGTTACATATTTATTAGCCTCACTTGACCGCAGAGCTCTGCCATGCTAACGTGATGCTACGCTCGGTCATCATATATTAAAGCTCAGAGATGTTTTTGAGTTTTTTTGACGAGCTCGGAGTGAGAAAATGTTCTGAGTCTGAGTGAAATATTTACGGAGCGAGAGAGAAGGAGGCGTTCTGAAAAGACTTTGACTCGTCTCAGAGAAATAAAAGTCGTGTTCAACTTGATGATATTTTATTGAATGGTAAGGTTCAGCCTCACTGTAACACAGAAACACGCCAGTGGGCGACTACACGCTCCGCCTGATTGGCCTGCCGAGGAGAAAAGTCAGAGAAGAACAATTCCACGTGTTGTCAGCAGCTTCTGACATAACAAACACAATGAAGAATTAATGACATGCGTCAACAAAAGGCGAGTGGCAGGCCGGCGTAACAAGCGGCGACACTACAGGGAGGACGAGAGGAGGAGACACTACAGGAGACACTACAGGGAGGACGAGAGGAGGACGAGAGGAGGAGACACTACAGGAGACACTACAGGGAGGACGAGAGGAGGACGAGAGGAGGAGACACTACAGGGAGGACGAGAGGAGGAGACACCACAGGGAGGACGAGAGGAGGACGAGAGGAGGAGACACTACAGGGAGGACGAGAGGAGGAGACACTACAGGAGACACTACAGGGAGGACGAGAGGAGGACGAGAGGAGGAGACACTACAGGAGACACTACAGGGAGGACGAGAGGAGGACGAGAGGAGGAGACACTACAGGGAGGACGAGAGGAGGAGACACCACAGGGAGGACGAGAGGAGGACGAGAGGAGGAGACACTACAGGGAGGACGAGAGGAGGAGACACTACAGGGAGGACGAGAGGAGGACGAGAGGAGGAGACACCACAGGGAGGACGAGAGGAGGACGAGAGGAGGAGACACTACAGGGAGGACGAGAGGAGGAGACACCACAGGGAGGACGAGAGGAGGAGACACCACAGGGAGGACGAGAGGAGGAGACACTACAGGGAGGACGAGAGGAGGATGAGAGGAGGAGACACTACAAGGAGGACGAGAGGAGGATGAGAGGAGGAGACACTACAGGGAGGACGAGAGGAGGAGACACTACAGGGAGGACGAGAGGAGGAGACACCACAGGGAGGACGAGAGGAGGAGACACTACAGGGAGGACGAGAGGAGGATGAGAGGAGGAGACACTACAGGGAGGACGAGAGGAGGATGAGAGGAGGAGA
Source organism: Labrus mixtus (assembly GCF_963584025.1). Taxonomy (NCBI): domain Eukaryota; kingdom Metazoa; phylum Chordata; class Actinopteri; order Labriformes; family Labridae; genus Labrus; species Labrus mixtus. The sequence continues at coordinate 52,263 of NW_026870235.1, forward strand.
CACTACAGGGAGGACGAGAGGAGGAGACACTACAGGGAGGAGACACTACAGGGAGGACGAGAGGAGGAGACACTACAGGGAGGACGAGAGGAGGACGAGAGGAGGAGACACCACAGGGAGGACGAGAGGAGGACGAGAGGAGGAGACACTACAGGGAGGACGAGAGGAGGACGAGAGGAGGAGACACTACAGGGAGGACGAGAGGAGGAGACACTACAGGGAGGACGAGAGGAGGACGAGAGGAGGCGACACTACAGGGAGGACGAGAGGAGGAGACACTACAGGGAGGACGAGAGGAGGAGACACTACAGGAGACACCACAGGGAGGACGAGAGGAGGACGAGAGGAGGAGACACTACAGGGAGGACGAGAGGAGGAGACACCACAGGGAGGACGAGAGGAGGAGACACTACAGGGAGGACGAGAGGAGGATGAGAGGAAGAGACACTACAGGGAGGACGAGAGGAGGAGACACTACAGGGAGGACGAGAGGAGGATGAGAGGAGGAGACACTACAGGGAGGACGAGAGGAGGATGAGAGGAGGAGACACTACAGGGAGGACGAGAGGAGGAGACACTACAGGAGACACTACAGGGAGGACGAGAGGAGGACGAGAGGAGGAGACACTACAGGGAGGACGAGAGGAGGATGAGAGGAGGAGACACTACAGGGAGGACGAGAGGAGGATGAGAGGAGGAGACACTACAGGGAGGATGAGAGGAGGAGACACTACAGGAGACATTACAGGGAGGACGAGAGGAGGACGAGAGGAGGAGACACTACAGGGAGGACGAGAGGAGGAGACACCACAGGGAGGACGAGAGGAGGAGACACTACAGGGAGGACGACAGGAGGATGAGAGGAAGAGACACTACAGGGAGGACGAGAGGAGGAGACACTACAGGGAGGACGAGAGGAGGATGAGAGGAGGAGACACTACAGGGAGGACGAGAGGAGGAGACACTACAGGAGACACTACAGGGAGGACGAGAGGAGGACGAGAGGAGGAGACACTACAGGGAGGACGAGAGGAGGAGACACCACAGGGAGGACGAGAGGAGGACGAGAGGAGGAGACACTACAGGGAGGACGAGAGGAGGAGACACTACAGGAGACACTACAGGGAGGACGAGAGGAGGACGAGAGGAGGAGACACTACAGGAGACACTACAGGGAGGACGAGAGGAGGACGAGAGGAGGAGACACTACAGGGAGGACGAGAGGAGGAGACACCACAGGGAGGACGAGAGGAGGACGAGAGGAGGAGACACTACAGGGAGGACGAGAGGAGGAGACACTACAGGGAGGACGAGAGGAGGACGAGAGGAGGAGACACCACAGGGAGGACGAGAGGAGGACGAGAGGAGGAGACACTACAGGGAGGACGAGAGGAGGAGACACCACAGGGAGGACGAGAGGAGGAGACACCACAGGGAGGACGAGAGGAGGAGACACTACAGGGAGGACGAGAGGAGGATGAGAGGAGGAGACACTACAAGGAGGACGAGAGGAGGATGAGAGGAGGAGACACTACAGGGAGGACGAGAGGAGGAGACACTACAGGGAGGACGAGAGGAGGAGACACCACAGGGAGGACGAGAGGAGGAGACACTACAGGGAGGACGAGAGGAGGATGAGAGGAGGAGACACTACAGGGAGGACGAGAGGAGGATGAGAGGAGGAGACACTACAGGGAGGACGAGAGGAGGAGACACTACAGGGAGGAGACACTACAGGGAGGACGAGAGGAGGAGACACTACAGGGAGGACGAGAGGAGGACGAGAGGAGGAGACACCACAGGGAGGACGAGAGGAGGACGAGAGGAGGAGACACTACAGGGAGGACGAGAGGAGGACGAGAGGAGGAGACACTACAGGGAGGACGAGAGGAGGAGACACTACAGGGAGGACGAGAGGAGGACGAGAGGAGGCGACACTACAGGGAGGACGAGAGGAGGAGACACTACAGGGAGGACGAGAGGAGGAGACACTACAGGAGACACCACAGGGAGGACGAGAGGAGGACGAGAGGAGGAGACACTACAGGGAGGACGAGAGGAGGAGACACCACAGGGAGGACGAGAGGAGGAGACACTACAGGGAGGACGAGAGGAGGATGAGAGGAAGAGACACTACAGGGAGGACGAGAGGAGGAGACACTACAGGGAGGACGAGAGGAGGATGAGAGGAGGAGACACTACAGGGAGGACGAGAGGAGGATGAGAGGAGGAGACACTACAGGGAGGACGAGAGGAGGAGACACTACAGGAGACACTACAGGGAGGACGAGAGGAGGACGAGAGGAGGAGACACTACAGGGAGGACGAGAGGAGGATGAGAGGAGGAGACACTACAGGGAGGACGAGAGGAGGATGAGAGGAGGAGACACTACAGGGAGGATGAGAGGAGGAGACACTACAGGAGACATTACAGGGAGGACGAGAGGAGGACGAGAGGAGGAGACACTACAGGGAGGACGAGAGGAGGAGACACCACAGGGAGGACGAGAGGAGGAGACACTACAGGGAGGACGACAGGAGGATGAGAGGAAGAGACACTACAGGGAGGACGAGAGGAGGAGACACTACAGGGAGGACGAGAGGAGGATGAGAGGAGGAGACACTACAGGGAGGACGAGAGGAGGAGACACTACAGGGAGGACGAGAGGAGGAGACACTACAGGGTGGACGAGAGGAGGACGAGAGGGGGAGACACTACAGGGAGGACGAGAGGAGGAGACACTACAGGGAGGACGAGAGGAGGAGACACTACAGGAGACACTACAGGGAGGACGAGAGGAGGACGAGAGGAGGAGGCACTACAGGGAGGACGAGAGGAGGAGACACTACAGGGAGGACGAGGGGAGGACGAGAGGAGGAGACACTACAGGGAGGACGAGAGGAGGCGACACTACAGGGAGGACGAGAGGAGGAGACACTACAGGGAGGACGAGAGGAGGAGACACCACAAGGAGGATGAGAGGAGGAGACACTACAGGGAGGACGAGAGGAGGAGACACTACAGGGAGGACGAGAGGAGGCGACACTACAGGGAGGACGAGAGGAGGAGACACTACAGGGAGGACGAGAGGAGGACGAGAGGAGGATGAGAGGAGGACGAGAGGAGGACGAGAGGAGGAGACACTACAGGGAGGACGAGAGGAGGAGACACTACAGGGAGGACGAGAGGAGGACGAGAGGAGGCGACACTACAGGGAGGACGAGAGGAGGAGACACCACAGGGAGGACGAGAGGAGGAGACACTACAGGGAGGACGAGAGGAGGACGAGAGGAGGAGACACTACAGGGAGGACGAGAGGAGGAGACACTACAGGGAGGACGAGAGGAGGACGAGAGGAGGAGACACTACAGGGAGGACGAGAGGAGGACGAGAGGAGGAGACACTACAGGGAGGACGAGAGGAGCGCTTTAATAATTGTGTTGACACCAGACCGGCCCACACCTTGAAATGTGTCAGAAAAAGTGAGAGGAGGTGTTACGTGAACCTGACCTCCGTGTCATCAACGCTCCTGATAACACGCCACAGAGACGAACGACTAAATGTGTGTGTGTGTGTGTGTGTCTGTGTGTGTGTGTGTGTCTGTGTGTGTGTGTGTGTGTGTGTGTGTCTGTGTGTGTGTGTGTGTGTGTGTGTGTCTGTGTGTGTGTGTGTGTGTCTGTGTGTGTGTGTGTGTGTGTGTGTGTGTGTGTGTGTCTGTGTGTGTGTGTGTCTGTGTGTGTGTGTGTGTGTGTGTGTGTGTGTGTGTGTGTCTGTGTGTGTGTGTGTGTCTGTGTGTGTGTATGTGTCTGTGTGTGTGTGTGTGTGTGTGTCTGTGTGTGTGTCTGTGTGTGTGTGTGTCTGTGTGTGTGTGTGTGTGTGTGTGTGTGTCTGTGTGTGTGTCTGTGTGTCTGTGTGTGTGTGTGTGTGTGTGTGTGTGTGTGTGTGTCTGTGTGTGTGTGTGTGTGTGTGTGTGTGTGTGTGTGTGTGTGTGTGTGTGTGTCTGTGTCTGTGTGTGTGTGTGTGTCTGTGTGTGTGTGTGTGTGTGTGTGTGTCTGTGTGTGTGTGTGTGTGTGTGTGTGTGTGTGTGTGTGTCTGTGTGTGTGTGTGTCTGTGTGTGTGTGTGTGTGTGTGTGTGTGTGTGTGTGTCTGTGTGTGTGTGTGTGTCTGTGTGTGTGTATGTGTCTGTGTGTGTGTGTGTGTGTGTCTGTGTGTGTGTGTGTCTGTGTGTCTGTGTGTGTGTCTGTGTGTGTGTGTGTGTGTCTGTGTGTGTGTATGTGTCTGTGTCTGTGTGTGTGTGTGTGTGTGTGTGTGTGTGTGTCTGTGTGTGTGTGTGTGTGTGTGTGTGTGTGTGTGTGTCTGTGTGTGTGTATGTGTCTGTGTGTGTGTGTGTCTGTGTGTGTGTGTGTGTGTCTGTGTGTGTGTATGTGTCTGTGTGTGTGTGTGTGTCTGTGTGTGTGTATGTGTCTGTGTGTGTGTGTGTGTCTGTGTGTGTGTGTCTGTGTGTGTGTGTGTGTGTAGGACAGGAAGTGATGTCATTCAGCCGTTGGAAGCCAAAGTCATGAAAAACGCTGATGAGCTTAAACATTGGACTCACCCCCACGCCATCCTCATGTCTGTACTGTTTCCAGGCTCGGCCCGTGTCACTGTAGAGCAGCTGATAACTGCTGACCCAATCCCAGCTGTCATAGCGTCCCTGTGTGGCCACCGCCGTGACCTCCATCTGCTCCCTGAGGTCCACCTGGATCCAGGGCTCCTGGTCCGTCACCATGGGAGACCAGCCTCCTGCTCCTGGAGGGAAACATCAAACATCAATACTGAGGAAGTGAAGTCTATGACCTGATGAACACACACGGCGAGACGATGGCTTCAAGGTCACGCTCCAGCCGCCACGTGGCGGTCCTTCAGGAAGACAGCTGATTCATTATGAAACCAGTCCAGCAGGACGGACAACATGACGCAGCAGAATCCTGCAAGGCCGACAGTAAAGCGTCCGTTCAGTGAGCGCCCGGCACACACAGCTGTTCACACGTGCTCACAAAGCACGCCGGTTTTTATTACTGAACGAGTTCTGACCTCTAACAGGAAGCGGCGAGACGATATCAGCACGCCAACCTTTAGACCAATCTGTTAACACACAGCTGCTTCAATTATTATGATGCAATCATCATGTAAAAAAAAACACCTTTCACAGGTAAAGAGAGGAGAGAGAGCGAGACACCTGAAACCTGAGGAGCGCT
>NW_026870236.1:10000-15000 GCF_963584025.1 Labrus mixtus
ACGCTAAAGATGCTAAAGACGCCGGACGCTAAAGACACCGGACGCTAAAGACGCCGGACGCTAAAGATGCAAAAGACGCTAAAGACGCTAAAGACGCCGGACGCTAAAGACGCTAAAGATGCTAAAGATGCTAAAGACGCTAAAGACGCTAAAGACGCTAAAGACGCCGGACACTAAAGACGCTAAAGACGCCGGACGCTAAAGACACTAAAGATGCCGGACGCTAAAGACACCGGACGCTAAAGACGCCGGACGCTAAAGATGCAAAAGACGCTAAAGACGCCGGACGCTAAAGACGCTAAAGATGCTAAAGATGCTAAAGACGCTAAAGACGCTAAAGACGCTAAAGACGCCGGACACTAAAGACGCTAAAGACGCCGGACGCTAAAGACACTAAAGATGCCGGACGCTAAAGACACCGGACGCTAAAGACGCCAGACACTAAAGACGCTAAAGACACTAAAGACACCGGACGCTAAAGACGCTAAAGACGCCGGACGCTAAAGACGCCGGACGCTAAAGATGCCGGACGCTAAAGATGCTAAAGACGCCGGACACTAAAGACGCCAGATGCTAAAGACGCCGGACACTAAAGACGCTAAAGACGCTAAAGACGCCGGACGCCGGACGCTAAAGATGCTAAAGACGCCGGATGCTAAAGATGCTAAAGACACCGGATGCTAAAGACGCTAAAGACGCCGGACGCTAAAGATGCTAAAGACGCTAAAGACGCCGGACACTAAAGACGCTAAAGACGCCGGACGCTAAAGACACTAAAGATGCCGGACGCTAAAGACACCGGACGCTAAAGACGCCGGACACTAAAGACGCTAAAGACACTAAAGACGCCGGACGCTAAAGACGTCTGACACTAAAGACACTAAAGACACTAAAGACGCTAAAGACGCCGGACGCTAAAGACACTAAAGACACTAAAGACGCTAAAGACGCCGGACGCTAAAGACGTCTGACACTAAAGACGCTAAAGACGCTAAAGATGCCGGACGCTAAAGATGCTAAAGACACCAGACACTAAAGACGCCGGATGCTAAAGACGCCGGACACTAAAGACGCTAAAGATGCCGGACGCTAAAGACGCCGGACACTAAAGACACTGGACGAATTACATCATTATTCTCATTGAACCATGTTGATTAAATGCATAGTTGGGCGCAGATGGCCTAGCGGTTAGGTCACGCTCTGTGTATGAAGGCTGTGGTTATCCAGGTAGGGGGCGCTGTTCTCCTTTCCCACCTGTCGTTCAAAACTCTCCTGTCTTCCTGCTCTACACACGGTCCTTCTTTAAGAAGGAAACGTAAACATGGCTCTAAGTTGAGCAGCACGCCTCGTCTCAGGTCGCAGATTGTTTATAGGTAGCCTAAAAGGTTAAACTCGGGGCACACTGAACTCCTTTATAAGAGCTGGTAGATCTCGTCTGTCTGGAGCAACAATAACTCAACAATAACGGTTATTGAAGAGGACGAATGACTGAACGGTAAACGTTTGACGGGTAGGCGTGTCCTCTGATCATCACAGAGAAACTACCCGCCGCCCGGCGAGGAAGGGAAACTCTACCTGGTGCTTGCTGTGGGAGTTCTTCCGGCCACGACTGAAAGGAGAAAAGAGGAGCGTGTCAGAATCACAGAGCGCTCATAGAGGAGGGCAGGAAGTGAGGTGGGATGGTTACCTGGTCGTCAGCAGGTCGGCTTTATATCCTGTAAGAAGAGAGGAAGATTTTAGGACACAGGTGGTGTTTATGGTAATCTGAGGAAAAGTTAGGGGGTGACGTCGTCACCTTCTGCTAACGCCTTCTTCAGGATGTCGTGTTTGGCCTGCAGTTTGGAAATGAGATTACTCCCCTCCAGATACTCGCGGAACTTCTGAGGATGCAAAAACAGAAAAATATACGTTTACGTTTTGATCCAACACGTTCACACCAAGTCTGCAAGATTCCCTCAAGGTTCATTCAAGGTTCATTAAAGGCTCATTCAAGGCTCATTCAAGGTTAATTCAAGGTTAACCTTGAATGCAGACGTGCCTTAAACCTGCATCCTTCTAATGGCCAGCAGGGGGCGACTTCCTGTTCATAAAGTAAAGCTGTTTAATCGTCTCCTGGCGACCTTCAGGACGTCATGACGCTTAACGGTTAAACGATGGACGCCGTCAGAGTCCGAGAGCGGTTTGTTTCAGGTCATGTAGCGACACGCCGCTACCTCTCAGTGTCTCGCTCATTTCATCTAACGCCGTTATTATCATCAGCCGCACTACATCAAAGAACAAGTGGAGGCGTGTCTTACATTGAAGTAGAAGAGCTCTGTCTCCTGCTGGTTGGCCCGCCTCTTCGCCAGACTCGGTTTGTTCAAGTATCCGTCGGACACGCTGGACTTGACCGACTCGGAGGACGGGCTGTGGGTGAAGCTCTGCGACACGTCGTAATCGTCCAGCACCGTCATGTCCTGCAGCGTGGTCAGGGTGGCGCCCCACGTCTTCTTCACCTGGGCGGCGAGAAAAAAAGATTCTCTTCAGAATATTCAGAGAACTAATTCACAAAACGAAGAACTTCAGACGGTTTTCAGAATAAAATAAAAACGTCTTCTTTCAACGCTTATTCTCTACATGACGGAACGAGTCATCGTGAGGACGGAGGACCGCCATGTGGGCGGTTTCATACATGTGTGATGTCACGTGAACGCTGTGATGTGATTGGTTTAATAAATGTGTCCTTGAACAATGTGTCTGTATCTCCGTGTCTTACTTCCTCGTTCTCGATCTTCAGAGACGCCAAGCGGGTCTGGAGCTGCGTGAGGCGAAGCGTCAGCTCGGCCTGGACCTGCGGCTGGGACGCGATCTGAGTCACCTGGCGGTCAGTGAAACAAAAGAACAATCAGTAAATCACCATGGCAACAGAACCGGACTCTGATACGGGATCTGAGGTACTGACTGCGTCTCCCATGTGCGCCTGGAATCCGAAGCGTTGTGGCGGGCAGAAGGCGGTGGGGTAGAGGCCCAGCAGGCGCTGTCTGTCCCGGGCCGGGTCCAGGCCCTCCACGGCCCCCTCAAGGACCTCCAGACCAGCCCTCCTGGAGGCTTCAAGACTGAGTTCAGCTGATAGGTAGGTCTTTAGAGCCCGGCTCAGACTGGAGTGGTACCCTAAGTCACAGCACTGAGACAAAGAGGAAAACATTTCTTACATTGTTCAGGACGGAGGTCAGGACGAACGGGAAAGAAAAGTCTACTGACGTCTATGATGTCGGGAAGGTCGTGGATGTAGTATTTAAACACGGAGGCGTTGGTGGCCTCCATGGTCAGCAGGTACTCGTTCCTGGCTTTAAGAGTCTTCAGTTTGTTCTCGGAGTACTTCGCCTTCCTCTGATATAGAGAGGACAAACACGGTTAGATCATCACACCTCATGGTTTAAATATCAGTTGATTCAGACTTTTAAAACCACTCAGACTTTAACTCTCTTCAGTGTGAACATGAAGAAATCTCTCCAAGTCTCGATAGAAGCAGCTGTTGCGTAATTCATTTATTAAGATATTATATCTTTATTTAACCTTGGAGCACCACCTTACAACCCCTGCTAATATCGGCTACACAGCAGATCCATGTTTAGAGAATTTCATTGGCTAAAAGAGATGTCAGTCATTGGCACAGTCACGTGTGATTGGCTGTCAGGGGGAGGCACCTCCTTTTAACAAAGGCTCTCATTGGCTGTTATGAGGGTTCATCAAAAGGTCAGAGAGACATTGGAGGTATATTCAAGCAGTCCGTGGATCTTTATGGATCTAACGTGTTTGGATTCAATGGAAGGGAAAGATTCCTCTGAAGTCTCTGACCCCAGAGTCCTACTGTCCCCCCAGACTCAGAGTCCCCTGCTGATGAAGAGACATATCAATTTCACATAATACTCACATTATAGTGTTTAAAAAGGTGTGCACTTCATGTGTTGATTGAAACTCAAATTAAAGGTAAACATCTTGAGTAAGAACTTAGGTCTTCAATAACACATACATATTCAAGTGGTGATTCTTAGAGAAACTGCAATATCAAGCAAGTGCTGACTTTAACATTCTGCTAAGCTTATGCATACAAAAGCTTTAAAATGGTTTGATTCATTATATGCAATTTAATTAAGTGGTTAATCATTGTTATACATATATATGTGCAAATCAATATAAACCTTGAGTGATCGCCCTAAAGATAAATATATCTTGTTTGGGGGTCATAGGGGAATTTTCCTGGAGAAGGAGCAGGTCCAGGTTTTTCGCCCTTACTTATATTGATTGATGGATATTACCCATTCCAGGTAACAGACCAGTTGTCCGGCCAAGAAACTTCTAGGAAATGGTCTTTATATAGCACACATGTTGTAATTGCCCAGTGTGATGATTGCCAATAACGGGATGATTGGGATGCTATGAAAGAACTGCTCCAAGAGAAATAAACAGATCCTCAATTCACAAGCCATAGTCTCTGACTGATTGTTCAAGAGCATTTACTCTTCTACAGTCTCACATAATCAAAATGGTTTCTGTTTAACAACCCACCCCAGGACGTCTCCCTGAGGATTCAGGCTCTCAGTTTGCTCAGTCTGCATCACGATCACATCAGCCAATAGCAGCTCGAGCTCTACATTTGTTTATGAATTTAAACTCTAACCATTCAAATCTACTGAACGAGCGAACAGTGGTTCCTGTTGGAAGTTCAGCCAGATAAGAACAGCAGAGTATCATCGGCTAACTGGGACAGTGAAGTTCATCGTAAGGGGATGAGTCCATTTTGAAAAAGACGTGAAGCACACTTTGATGTTTATTCTTAATGGATATAAAAGATACAGGAAGTGTAAGAAATAAAGAATCTAAAACTTCCTGTTTGGATTTAACGGATTTACGACTTTTTAAAAATGAAACCTGAGATAAGTTTTTTTTAAACTGCTCAGCGGGAAAGATAAAGACAGAGGAGAAGACGACGTAGATGACGTTACCTTCTCCCTCATCTT
>NW_026870236.1:27500-42500 GCF_963584025.1 Labrus mixtus
CAGCGTCAGCTACACCGGCTAATGGAAAAGCGAAGCTACGACGTTAAACATTGTAACCCGAAGGCTGCTGTGTGAATTAGCGCCGTAAGACGACCTCGACCCGCTGACAAAGTTACATAGTGCTGAAAACAGGCGAGCGGGGCGCTCTGTGGACATGAGAGAGACGCCATTCTCCATGCGGGAGGTTATTGTTTTATTAGATCGACTTTGAAACGACTGAAGGGGGAGGAGTTACAGACTGTTGATTGAAGCTGTGGAGGATAGAGGGCGGAGCTACTTGAAGTGACAAAGAGCAACCACAGAACCTAAAACAGTTCCTGTTGAGTGTTTGGTTACTAAAGAGTTTAATGTTCATCAGTAAAGATGCTAAGTGATGACCAAGCTAGAGCTAGCATTAGCCGCTAATAAGCTCCATTAAATTGTACGAACACAGATTGGCAGCTGCTATAAACGCTGTGATGCTAGCATTGGATCGCTGTTTTCAGTTTGACCGTGTGTATTATGTCAGATATAGAAATTATGTTCAACATCATGGCCACCAAAAGTAAAGATTCAAACCCACAGTCCACAAAAAACAACAGGTTACCTGCCCCCCTATGCTCCGCCTCCTCCGTGTTAACAACATGGGTCAAACAAAAAGAGTCGTTGACCTTTCCATAATGGTGAGTGACTGTTCTGCTGTGGACTGAACTTTGACCTTTTAGCAGGAAGTGAAATGTGTGTAAAGGAAGGGGCGGGGCCTCCCTGGTTTTCTTTAAGATCTCAGTATTTGTGGTTTGGTTTGAACTTTGGAAATATGCAAATGGAATATTTTCCTTTTTCATTTCATGAACCAGCGAATAAAAGTGATTCAGGAAACAGGAATGCGCCAGCGTTCAGAGCGATGGAGTGAACACGTGTTGTAAGGCGGCGTGTAACAGGATGATGAGTCAGGCAGACGAGAGATTGTATCAATGAAACTCCTCCGCTTGGATCACAGCCCATTGAACGTGAAAGGAGGACATCCGCCGCACTTTTACCTTTTGAAGTCTGAGACACTCTTTCTTACAACCCCCCCCCCCTCCTCCCCCCTCAGACTCTTTGATCAGAGGAGTCTGAGGGGGGAGGGGAGCATGAAGAGGCGGTCTGGACTGATTCCACCTGAAAGCTCTGAGATCGTTTAGCAGGCGGGACGGTCGAGTATTCATCGAAGGTCAAAGGTCATAAAGCCTGAATGAAGACGTCATCACATGCACGTTTTCCATCGTTAAATCTGCATCACTACGGGACAACGAGATGAACTTCAATCCCCGCCATGACTCCCCGTGACGCTGCTCAGGATCTGAGAAACACGGCGTGCTTCACCTGGATCAACCTGCTAAATATTATGGGATGGATGTTGATCCCTGCAGAGCTGTTTCCTGATGGTCATGAACAGGTGAGACAGCATGCAGAGAGGGATGTCAGCTGTTTGTGGTTCGACCAATCACCTTCCTCTGTAACTTAAAGCTCCTAACCCTTTATCTAACTACGGGAGCCTGTCAGGGACAAAAACAACAACTTTGAGTTGAAGCATTTTAACCGACCCGTTAAAGAGGCTGCAGCCTTTCAGCCCGTTCATTGGCTGCAGCCTTTCCTTTACTGGCTGCAGGCTGAATCTATTTCAACCAATGAATAATGAAGACACTGAAAGGTGTTTAGATAGAAATGCTTTTTCTTCTTCTGGTGCATCAATAACCGCAGCTCCATGTGCAAATATATAACGTGAGGAATCTCACAGGAACAGGAAGCTCATGCTGTCTTCCTGAGGTGTCTGTAACCATGACAACCAAGTGACACCAGCGCAGAGGAGAACTGGACTAACAGGACCAAGGTGGGCTTTGAATCATATCTCACTCCTTCATCTTTCTCCTCTCTCTCCATCGCTGCCCTCGTGTTCGTCTGGCAGGTATGCAGATGTGAGGTCACTAATCACGCACACGCAGCCGCAGCGTGCAGCAGGAAACACTTCTCTGCTGTCTCCCCCCTGCAGAGCTCCTTTCTCTCCTCTCTCTCTCTCTCTCTCTCTCTTCTGCATTTGCTCATTAAGGCGACCCTCCTCGCCTCCTTCAGGAGGTGTCACTTGTTTTCTAAAAGGACGAGCACTAAAATATGAATCGTCAGCACTGTGCACAATCTCCCTGCTACCTTTTCCTGCACACCTCAGCTCAGAAAGTAGACCCCACCCCCTTGTAAGAGTGTGTATACATTACACACCACCTCCGGTGTCGGCCAATCAGGAGCTGGAGCAGGGAGGCAGAATTGGAAGGCACATAGTTACAACGCGGATCTATACGCCGCGAGCCTGGCAGGAGGCGCAGAGAGGGCCGGACAGCGGAGAGGGAGGGGGGTGTATATGAGCTGAGCGGTCATTTCAATGCAGGGCATCCCCGAGTGTGGCTTGGCAGGACGCCAGAGCGAGGGCCGCGCGCACACACACACACACACACACACACACACACACACACACACACACCTTCACACGGGGGCTGTAATGCTCTCCATTAAATGTAAGCACTCCAACTTAACGATCCATGGTGGTCAAAGACGGAAGAGAGGAAGGATTAGTGAATAAAGCAGAAAGAAAACAGAAAGAGAAGACGAGGACAGATCTGAGGTGAGGAGGAGGGAGGAACATTATTATTTCTGAATGAAGCAGTCTGGATGTTAAGACAAAAAATTGGGCTGAAATATTCAGATGTGAGTGAAAGGCACATTTCCTGAAGGAGAGCGAGGCACCGAGCTGCTGAAAGTGATGGTGCTGATGGAGCTTGTGTGGGCGTAGGTGACAAGAAAATGTGGAAGTGTGAAGAGCCATGTGGAGAGAGGGAGGAGATGAAGACATGAAGAAGAGGGAAGAGGGGGTTATGAGCCGTCATTCTGGTATTTTCAGGTGTTTGAAAAGTAAGGGTCGGACATTTTGAGCCTCTACAGCAGGTGAAGCAGGTGCACAAGAATCATCCTGCATCATCCAGGGGAGGGGAAATGAGGCAGCATGTTATAGTTTTACTAAAAAGGTCATCTGATTTGTCGTCGCCGCCCTAACATAGCAGGGATGGTGGTTACCATGGCGCCAGGAGGAGGAGAGAGGGTTGTGCCACAGTCATGGCAACCACATTTCAGGGGTGTCATCATCAGCATCACCTAAAACATGCCTGCACTTTGGCATCAGGTAATCCATGGACACAGACACACACACACACACACACACACACACACACACACACACACACACACACACACACACACACACACACTGCTGCAGTCACAGCCTCAGAGGAATACCAATGGTAAGACTGCCAGACGAAGATGAGGGCATGATCGCCCACAGAGTAAAAAAACAACATATTTAAAACGAAGGAGTACACACACCTTCCTCACTTCCTCCCCGACACACACATATACCCCCCCCCCCCCCCCCCCCCCCCCCCTCAGGCGCCATGCAGCACTCAGGATGAACCCAGAAATCAGTCTGTCAGCGCTCACACACACCCTGCACGGGGCTGCACGAGGGCTGCTGTCAGGCAGGTGTGTGTGTGTAAATGAAGTGTGAGCGTGACTTTAAGGATGCAGTTGATGATGATCTTACCTTTGACTTGGCTCTCGTATTCTGCGAGGATTTCTTTGTCCTTCTTGCTTTTGTTGGAGTTTGACATGACGTCACAGAGCAGGTGACCGATCGGCAGGTGAAGAACAAGAAGAAACAAAATCCGGTTTTATTTCCCTCCGCGCGCGGCTTCTCCCGCAAACATGCCCGTTAGATCCATCCAGTGCCGCAACAACACAGCCAGTAGTGGCCCCGCACCTCCACGCTGAGGAGCAGGAGGAGGAGGGGGAAGAGGGGAGGGGGAGAGGAGGGGAGGGGGAGGGGGAGGGAGGGGTAGTACGCGCGTGAACCCTCGGAGAGAAATAAGCCACTCGTGAAGGCCGCGAGGACACTCAGAAGGAACCATGTGGTTAAAAAAAGAGGGATGAATTAAAAATGTGAAGAAGAAAGATTCTGGTTTCCTCAGGTAGGGCTCGTGCAGACCTGTAGTACTGCACGCGCGCATGCACATACACCGGTCTGCAGGGAGGGGAGGGGGGAGAGGCGGGGGGCGGGCACACGCCCACAAGGTAGAAATACACTGGACCACACACACTCCACGCTGAGATGTTTGATGTTATCTTCACCCCGCAGTAACCTTTCAAACACACGCACGTGTTTGTGCCCCACACGCGCGCGCACACACGGGCAGACCACCAGCCAGCGCGCGTGACTGTAATATCAAAGAGGGGGAAATGAAATGCCGGTGAGGAAATGGGTGTGTCCGCGCTGGGGGCGGGATTAGAGCGTGATTGACAGCTGAGCCGACCAGTATGAGAGAAAATGAGAGATGCGGAGAAGGAACCAATCACAGGAGAGAGAAAGGAACCAATCAGAGGACAGGGACAGAAACTTTCAGAGACTTGTTTAAGAAATAAAAAGATAAAAATATAATGATCTTGTTTTACTGGTGATTTATCCTGACTGCATTTTCAGCTCCATCTGCTGAACTGAAACACAGTAAAATGCTGTTTCAACTTTCAGTGTAATCATGTTAGATGATAATAAATCCATCACAGGAGAACCAGAATCAAATACAGGTGAGACACCATCCATCTGTTAACCACGAGGTCACCAGAAACACGGCAACACGTTCACCACAAGGTCACCGAAAACACAGCAACACGTTAACCACGAGGTCACCGGAAACACAGCAACATGTTAACCACGAGGTCACCAGAAACACGCTAACTACGAGGTCACCAGAAACACGGCAACACGTTAACCACGAGTTCACCAGACACACAGCAACACATTTACCATGAGGTCACCAGAAACACGTTTACCACGAGGTCACAAAAAACATGGCAACATGTTAACCACGAGGTCACCAGAAACACGGCAACGCGTTAACCAAGAGGTTGACATGTGTACTTATTCTCTTGTTGACATGTGTACTTGTTCTCTTATTGACATGTGTACTTGTTCTCTTATTGACATGTGTACTTGTTCTCTTATTATCATGTGTACTTGTTCTCTTATGTTCTCTTATTATCATGTGTACTTGTTCTCTTATGTTCTCTTATTATCATGTGTACTTGTTCTCTTGTTGACATGTGTACTTGTTCTCTTGATGACATGTGTACTTGTTCTCTTGTTGACATGTGTACTTGTTCTCTTATTGACCTGTGTACTTGTTCTCTTATTATCATGTGTACTTGTTCTCTTATTGACATGTGTACTTGTTCTCTTGTTGGCATGTTTACTTGTTCACTTATTGACATGTGTACTGCTTCTCTTATTATCTTGTGTACTTATTCTCTTATTGACATGTGTACTTGTTCTCTTATTATCATGTGTACTTGTTCTCTTATTGACATGTGTACTTGTTCTCTTATTATCATGTGTACTTGTTCTCTTGTTGACATGTGTACTTTGTTCTCTTGTTGACATGTGTACTTGTTCTCTTATTATCATGTGTACTTGTTCTCTTATTACCATGTGTACTTGTTCTCTTGTTGACATGTGTACTTGTTCTCTTGTTGACATGTGTACTTGTTCTCTTGATGACATGTGTACTTGTTCTCTTATTGTCATGTGTACTTGTTCTCTTGTTGACATGTGTACTTGTTCTCTTGATGACATGTGTACTTGTTCTCTTATTATCATGTGTACTTGTTCTCTTATTGACATGTGTACTTTGTTCTCTTGTTGACATGTGTACTTGTTCTCTTATTATCATGTGTACTTGTTCTCTTATTACCATGTGTACTTGTTCTCTTGTTGACATGTGTACTTGTTCTCTTGTTGACATGTGTACTTGTTCTCTTGTTAACATGTGTACTAGTTCTCTTATTATCATGTGTACTTGTTCTCTTGTTGACATGTGTACTTGTTCTCTTGATGACATGTGTACTTGTTCTCTTATTGACCTGTGTACTTGTTCTCTTATTATCATGTGTACTTGTTCTCTTATTGACATGTGTACTTGTTCTCTTGTTGGCATGTTTACTTGTTCACTTATTGACATGTGTACTGCTTCTCTTATTATCTTGTGTACTTATTCTCTTATTGACATGTGTACTTGTTCTCTTATTATCATGTGTACTTGTTCTCTTATTGACATGTGTACTTGTTCTCTTATTATCATGTATACTTGTTCTCTTGTTGACATGTGTACTTTGTTCTCTTGTTGACATGTGTACTTGTTCTCTTATTATCATGTGTACTTGTTCTCTTATTACCATGTGTACTTGTTCTCTTGTTGACATGTGTACTTGTTCTCTTGTTGACATGTGTACTTGTTCTCTTGATGACATGTGTACTTGTTCTCTTATTGACATGTGTACTTGTTCTCTTGTTAACATGTGTACTAGTTCTCTTATTATCATGTGTACTTGTTCTCTTGTTGACATGTGTACTTGTTCTCTTATTGACATGTGTACTTGTTCTCTTGATGACATGTGTACTTGTTCTCTTATTATCATGTGTACTTGTTCTCTTGTTGACATGTGTACTAGTTCTCTCATTGACCTGTGTACTTGTTCTCTTATTGACCTGTGTACTTGTTCTCTTATTATCATGTGTACCTGTTCTCTTATTGACATGTGTACTTGTTCTCTTGTTGACATGTTTACTTGTTCACTTATTGACATGTGTACTTGTTCTCTTATTATCATGTGTACTTGTTCTCTTGTTGACCTGTGTACTTGTTCTCTTATTGACATGTGTATTTGTTCTCTTATTGACCTGTGTACTTGTTCTCTTGTTGACATGTGTACTTGTTCTCTTGTTGACATGTGTACTTGTTTTCTTGATGACATGTGTACTTGTTCTCTTATTGACCTGTGTACTTGTTCTCTTATTGACATGTGTACTTGTTCTCTTATTATCATGTGTACTTGTTCTCTTGTTGACATGTGTACTAGTTCTCTCGTTGACCTGTGTACTTGTTTTCTCATTGACCTGTGTACTTGTTCTCTTGTTAACATGTGTACTTATTCTCTTATTGACATGTGTACTTGTTCTCTTGTTAACATGTGTACTTATTCTCTTATTGACATGTGTACTTGTTCTCTTTGTGACGGGGTCCTCTGGCAATCCACCCGAAACTTAAAAACAGGCGTAGTCGCAGACTGTAAGTGAAGTGTTTTTATTTTCTGCCGGCCTCCCAAAGTGCAGTGATAGATATTTACAAACATGAAAAAATGCAAAAACAGAAAAACCAAACAAACAGCAAACAAACGGTACTTCCAAAAAAAAAAAGAACTCTCGCTGTAACATGTTACCTTCCCTGTAACCATCCTCGACTGCCTGAAAGCACTAAGCAGCCATCTTTTAAAAGCAAGAAGCCCCTCCCACTGGGCGTTATGAATTGCATAACATTTTACACAAAACACACTTTCTCATGAATGAGCAATTTATAACCGGTTAAATTCATATGGTCTACTCATCACTAAATTACCCATTTTCATCCATATTTTATTAACACCTCGCTAATGTATCTGTGGCGATACATTGCAAACAAACATTTAATTACCCAATCAATCACGTGATTACCAATGTGCGCCCCATCCGCCTATTTAGAATGCGGAACTGGGCCCACTCTGTTTGGCACCCAAACGGGACACAGCGGCGCGCATGAAACGCACCAACGGTAATACCGCTATGACTATATATGTATGAAACCAAAAATAGAGCTCTCAAGTGTGCACCCTTAATCGTGCTATGAAACTGAGAGGGAAAGGAGGATGATGGTGTGATTTACTGTATGATTATAGGCGCACTGGCAGAGGGAAAAGTTTGGCGGATGTGTGTGTGTCAGTGTGTGTCAGTGTGTGTCAGTGTGTGTCAGCGTGTGTCAGCGTGTGTGCGCTGACTGCAGTCAGTGACGGAGCCGCTCCGTCACATCATCCCCCTCCTCCCGGAGGTTGACGATGTGCGGCAACCTGGAAAGGTAGTCAGCCACCACATTGGACGTTCCCGATCGGTGTCGGATGGTGAACTTGAACGGCTGGAGTGAAAGATACCATCTGGTCAGGCGACTGTTGTGGTCCTTCATTGAGTTGATCCAGGTTAGAGCTCTGTGGTCCGTTTCAAGATCAAACTCCCGTCCAAGTAGATAGTACCGCAGACTTTCCAATCCCCACTTAATGGCCAGGCCCTCCTTCTCCACCGTGGAATACCTGGTCTCCCGTGGCTGAAGCTTGCGGCTCAGGTACAGAATTGGATGCTCTTCTCCTGGATCTCCTTGGGCCAGAACTGCTCCAAGACCAACTGCAGAGGCATCCACCTGTACCAGGAATCGTCGGTTGAAGTCTGGACTTTTGAGAACAGGGGAAGAGCACAGGTGGGCTTTCAGGGTGCTGAAAGCTGTTTCGCAGTCATCTGACCAGGTAACAGGATTTCTCTGGTCCTTGCTGGTGAGTGCCGTGATCGGTGCAGCAATCGTTGCAAATTGGGGCACAAATCTCCTGTACCAGCCAGCCAAACCCAGGAAAGACCGTACCTCCTTCTTGGTGCGAGGTCGAGGGCATTTCTGGATAGCTTCAACCTTATCCACTTGAGGTCGCACCTCTCCTCGGCCCAGTAGGTAACCCAGGTACCTTGTCTCTTGCCGTGCCCACTCACACTTTGAGGGATTGAGGGTCAGCCCAGCCTGCTGGATTTTCCCAAGAACCAGGGACAGATGTTGTATATGATCTTCCCAGGTATTGCTGTAGATGACCACATCGTCCAGATAGGCGGCGCTGCAATGTCCACAATCCTGGAGGACTCTGTCCATCAGTCTCTGGAAGGTGGCGGGAGCTCCATGAAGACCGAAGGGCATCACCGTGAACTGGAAGAGACCAGCTGGTGTTCGGAACGCTGTGTACGGTCGGCTCGACTCTTCAAGGGGCACTTGCCAGTACCCTTTACACAGGTCCCACGTGGTGATGAACTTTGCTGCTCCAATCTGTTCCAGCAGGTCATCGATCCTTGGCATTGGGTAGGCATCAAACTGAGAGATGGAATTGAGTTTCCTGAAGTCAATGCAGATGCGGAGGGACCCGTCCTTTTTGAAGACGATGACCACCGGACTGCACCACTCGGAGTTGAATGGCTCGATCACACCCAGTCTGAGCATTTCTTCTACCTCTTGTTTCAGTTTCTCCACCAGATTTTGCGGGACTCGGTAGGGACGTTGGCGAATTGCTTGTCCCTCTTTCAGTCGGATGACATGCTCAACCACAGTGGTTTTCCCTGGATTGGCAGCAAACAGAGAAGAAGCCTCCTGGAAGACCTGCAGCAGCTGTGATGCTCGTTCTGGGGCCACGTGTACCAATACAGGAGAGACAGGCGTTGCTTGAGTTTCTGGACCCGTCTGTTCTTCTTCCTCAAGGTCCACTTCTCTTACCAGCAAAGCCATCCCTGTAGAAGCCACTGGTTGCTCCTTCCACTCTTTGAGAAGGTTGACATGGTAGGTCTGTTTCGGTCGTTTCTTCTCAGGATGGTAAACCTCATAGGTGACTGGGCCCATCTTGCGGGAGATGGTGTATGGGCCTTGCCATTTTGCCAGGAGCTTGCTGTTGGATGAAGGAAGAAGCAGCAGAACTTTCTGGTCTTCTGACTCTTCTGGGCCTCTCGCAGATTGACCTCTGCCTCCTCCTGGTATTTAACGAGTCGCTCCCTCATCTCCAGCACAAACTGGATCACCCCTCTGTCGTTAGTAGTGGTTGACGGAGCCTCCCAACCCTTACGAAGTAGATCCAAGGGTCCTTGTACATCCCAGCCATACAGGAGCTCAAATGGAGAAAAACCTGTCGAAGCTTGAGGAACCTCCCGGTATGCAAACAGCAGGAATGGCAGCCAGCGATCCCAGTCCTTCCCTGTGTCGTCAACAAACTTCCGGAGCATCCTCTTCAGCGTCTGGTTAAACCTCTCAACCAAACCGTCTGTCTGTGGGTGGTATGGCGTGGTCTTGATTGCATTAATGCCCAGCTGCTTATAGAGGAGCTGCATGAGTCTGGAGGTAAAGTTGGTCCCCTGATCAGTGAGGATCTCGTCTGGTATTCCCACCCTGGAGAAAAGCTGGACCAACGCACGCACTACTGCTGGAGCAGTGATGGTGCGAAGGGGAAAAGCCTCTGGAAACCGCGTTGCATAATCACAGATGACCAGGATGTACTGATGACCTCCGCTGCTTTTCACCAGAGGGCCCACGATGTCCATGGCAATCCTGCGGAATGGTGTGGAGATGACAGGGAGAGGCTGCAGAAAAGCTCGGTCATATTTGCGGGCAGTGCATGTTTTCTGGCATGTAGGGCATGTGGTGCAATATTTCTGAATGTCGGTGTACATGGAAGGCCAAAAAAACCGTGAACTGACACGGATGTAGGTTTTGTGGCGACCAAGGTGTCCTGCCCATGGGAGTGTGTGTGCTAGGTGCATGACAAGTACCCTACAACTAGCTGGGATCACAAGACGTTTGTCTTCATTACAAACACAATACAGCACATCATTGTCAACAATGAACATCTCCTTCCCCACACAATCCCCACTGGTGTCCTTGCCTACTTTGGCAAACAATGGTTGCAAAGTAGCATCTTCCCTTTGTAACACTGAAATATTGTCAGGCACATTCCACATGTCATCACACAGCACAATCTGTCGGTCTGGTTGAGCTAGCTTTAGCTGTTTCTCAAAGCGTCGCTGGCGACGGGATTTTCTTGGCCCCTTAGTGCCACCCTCACACAGACTACTGTCGAGGTCTGGGAGTGGTTGGACACCAGCTTTCGCTTGGGCTCTGGTGATTACAGGACAAGACAATTGCACATTCAGTTCTCCCTTTTTTCCAGAGTCACTTTGCTCTGACAGTTCTTTATCCTGTAACAAGTCCATTAACACAGGCAAGTCACAACCCAAGATGGCATCAACAGGCAGATGCTCTACAACCCCAACAGTCAGTAGGTAAGATTGTTCATCAATGATCACCATTAGTTCAGTTTTGGGATAGAGGTGCCTGTCTCCATGAACACACAAAATGTCCGCCTGCCTGCGGTAGTCCACACTGCCTACTGGCACCAGAGCACTTTTAACCAGCGACATGTAGCTACCTGAGTCTAACAGGGCTGTCACGCGTTGACCACTGATGGTAACAGTTTTATGTCGCGTTTTCACCTCCATGTCAGCCTCGGGGCCCATTTCTGACCGGGGTGCATAACAAGCGCCGGTGACCTTAGCTTTGCGTACGGGACACACAGAAGCTTTGTGGCCTGGCTGCTGGCAATAGAAGCAAACAAGGTCCTTACCCGATCCTCGTTGGTTTGGGGCAGAGATAGTGTCACCTGAAGGTTCTTGGTGTCTCTCTCCCCTTGTAGGTCGTGACTGCGGATGCTGGAAAGCTGGTCGGTGGGGTAGACTGGTGAAACGTGGCGCTGGTGCATTGGAGACACGTGGAGCTGGTACACCTCTCCGGGCATTCAGGTACTGTAGCGCCAGCCGGGCAGCTGAGAGTCCCTCGACTGGCTCGTGCTCCTTCACCCAGGTCCTCACCTCTGTCGGAAGTACCCGGAGTAGCTGCTCCAAGACGACGGCTTCCCCAATCTCCTCCTTGGTGTGCTGCTCGGGCCGGATCCAGCGTCGGTAGAGTCCCTTCAGGCGGTGGTAGGTCTCGGTGGGGTTCTCACCAGAGGGCACAGCGGTGGCACGGAACTGCTGCCGGTACGTCTCTGGAGAGATGTCAAATTTTATGAGCAGGGCTGCTCTTAAGTCAGTGTAGCAGTGAGCCATCTCCTCATCCATCGCAGTGTAGGCCTCCAGTGCCTTACCAGTCAGCAGTGGAACGAGGCGGCAGGCCCACTCACTCTCTGGCCATTTCCAGGTCTTGGCAATTCGCTCAAATCTCAGCAGATAGTTCTCAATGTCTTCCCCCATCTGATATTGTGGAATTTTGGGGTCTTGGTAGGGCCTCCACTCTGGCCTCGGCTGTTCAGGTCGACTGCTGGTATCCTGCGACGGAAAAGAAGGATACTCAGCTGCTGAATCCTGATGTCCTCGCCGGGGTGCTGGGGTAGGCAGCTCGAATCTTGGGCTGCTCGCAGTGGCTGTACTTGGAGTTGTGACATGGGCTGGCCTGTTCTGCCCCCGTGGTGCAAGAGTCTGTCGGGACTGGGGCCCTGGTTGATAAGGCTGCTCGGGCCCTGGAAGAGAAGCCCTCAGGCCTTGGATCTCTGCCAACAGGCCCTCCTCTCTCCTTTGCTGTGATGCCAAAAAGTCTCTCATCATAGCCACCAGTTCTCCTCCTGCTTCACCTGCAGACACTGGGCCTTTAGGAGCTGCTGGGACCTGCCAAGGCCTGTACTCCTCATCGTCCTCCTCTGTCGAAGTTGCCACTGTGTCCCAAGCCGGGTCAGCCTTGGCAGCTGCTTCCTCCAACTGCTCTCGCCGCTGGGACCATAGTCCTGTGCGCTGCTTTTGGGGCCGGATTAGCTTCTTGCGACTAGCCATCCCACTTCTGACACCATATGTGACGGGGTCCTCTGGCAATCCACCCAAAACTTAAAAACAGGCGTAGTCGCAGACTGTAAGTGAAGTGTTTTTATTTTCTGCCGGCCTCCCAAAGTGCAGTGATAGATATTTACAAACATGAAAAAATGCAAAAACAGAAAAACCAAACAAACAGCAAACAAACGGTACTTCCAAAAAAAAAAAGAACTCTCGCTGTAACATGTTACCTTCCCTGTAACCATCCTCGACTGCCTGAAAGCAGTAAGCAGCCATCTTTTAAAAGCAAGAAGCCCCTCCCACTGGGCATTATGAATTGCATAACATTTTACACAAAACACACTTTCTCATGAATGAGCAATTTATAACCGGTTAAATTCATATGGTCTACTCATCACTAAATTACCCATTTTCATCCATATTTTATTAACACCTCGCTAATGTATCTGTGGCGATACATTGCAAACAAACATTTAATTACCCAATCAATCACGTGATTACCAATGTGCGCCCCATCCGCCTATTTAGAATGCGGAACTGGGCCCACTCTGTTTGGCACCCAAACGGGACACAGCGGCGCGCATGAAACGCACCAACGGTAATACCGCTATGACTATATATATATATATGTATGAAACCAAAAATAGAGCTCTCAAGTGTGCACCCTTAATCGCGCTATGAAACTGAGAGGGAAAGGAGGATGATGGTGTGATTTACTGTATGATTATAGGCGCACTGGCAGAGGGAAAAGTTTGGCGGATGTGTGTGTGTCAGCGTGTGTCAGTGTGTGTCAGTGTGTGTCAGCGTGTGTCAGCGTGTGTCAGCGTGTGTGCGCTGACTGCAGTCAGTGACGGAGCCGCTCCGTCACACTCTTATTATCATATGTACTTGTTCTCTTATTGACATGTGTACTTGTTCTCATATTATCATGTGTGCTTGTTCTCTTATTATCATGTGTACTTGTTCTCCTATTATCATGTGTACTTGTTCTCTTATTGACCTGTGTACTTGTTCTCTTATTATCATGTGTACTTGTTCTATTATTGACATGTGTACTTGTTCTCTTGTTGGCATGTTTACTTGTTCACTTATTGACATGTGTACTTGTTCTCTTATTATCATGTGTACTTGTTCTCTTATTGACCTGTGTACTTGTTCTCTTATTGACCTGTGTACTTGTTCTCTTATTATCATGTGTACCTGTTCTCTTATTGACATGTGTACTTGTTCTCTTGTTGACATGTTTACTTGTTCACTTATTGACATATGTACTTGTTCTCTTATTATCATGTGTACTTGTTCTCTTATTGACATTTGCACTTGTTCTCTTATTGACATGTGTACTTGTTCTCTTGTTAACATGTGTACTTGTTCTATTATTGACATGTGTACTTGTTCTCTTGTTAACATGTGTACTTGTTCTATTATTGACATGTGTACTTGTTCTCTTGTTGGCATGTTTACTTGTTCACTTATTGACATGTGTACTTGTTCTCTTATTATCATGTGTACTTGTTCTCTTGTTGACATATGTACTAGTTCTCTTATTGACCTGTGTACTTGTTCTCTCATTGACCTGTGTACTTGTTCTCTTGTTAACATGTGTACTTATTCTCTTATTGACATGTGTACTTGTTCTCTTATTATCATGTGTACTTGTTCTCTTATTATCATGTGTACTTGTTCTCTTATTGACATGTGTACTTGTTCTCTTATTATCATGTGTACTTGTTCTCTTATTGACCTGTGTACTTGTTCTATTATTATCATGTGTACTTGTTCTCTTATTGACCTGTGTACTTGTTCTCTTGTTGACATGTTTACTTGTTCACTTATTGACATGTGTACTTGTTCTCTTATTATCATATGTACTTGTTCTCTTATTGACCTGTGTACTTGTTCTGTTATTATCATGTGTACCTGTTCTCTTATTTACATGTGTGCTTGTTCTCTTGTTGACATGTTTACTTGTTCACTCATTGACATGTGTACTTGTTCTCTTATTATCATGTGTACTTGTTCTCTTGTTGACATGTGTACTACTTCTCTTATTGACCTGTGTACTTGTTCTCTCATTGACCTGTGTACTTGTTCTCTTGTTAACATGTGTACTTATTCTCTTATTGACATGTGTACTTGTTCTCTTGATGACATGTGTACTTGTTCTCTTATTGACCTGTGTACTTGTTCTCTTATTGACATGTGTACTTGTTCTCTTATTGACATGTGTACTTGTGCTCTTGTTAACATGTGTACTTGTTCTCTTATTGACATGTGTACTTGTTCTCTTATTATCATGTGTACTTGTTCTCTCATTGACCTGTGTACTTGTTCTCTTGTTAACATGTGTACTTATTCTCTTATTGACATGTGTACTTGTTCTCTTGTAACATGTGTACTTGTTCTCTTATTATCATGTGTACTTGTTCTCTTGTTGACATGTGTACTAGTTCTCTTATTGACCTGTGTAC
>NW_026870236.1:45000-50000 GCF_963584025.1 Labrus mixtus
GTTTTTCTCAGTGTTATCGCAGAATTAGTGACCCAACCCTGCTCACTCCTCCTCGCTCACACCGCACACGTCTTCAAAACAAACACATTCCAGTACTCCCACAGCGGAGAGATTATACTGGGGCAGTGTGACACCACCCGGACCCAAACACCGTGTCGTAGACCAGAAGGGGTTCCAGGTCAGGAGGACTAACGTGGTCCTGGTTCAGGAGGACTATCGTGGTCCTGGTTCAGGAGGACTATCGTGGTCCTGGTACAGGAGGACTAACATGGTCCTGGTTCAGGAGGATTAACGTGGTCCTGGTTCAGGAGGTGGCAAAAAGGGGGGGGGGGTCACTTTGTCCCCCCATCACACACACAGGGGGGTAAACATCTTGAAACGACTGTCTGAACAGACTTTAGTCTCCATCCTGTGAGTCCAGCAAAGAGGCCCAAAGACCCCTCCTCCGGTGAGTTTGATAATCCCACACAAGCTTCAGACTCCATTACAGACCACTGTGTTTCTGAAGGGTCTAAGCTGACTCCATCCTAACCCCTAACCCCTAACCCAGATGACCACTGTCACTCACTTTGTTGCAGCGTTTACCTGTGAAAGATAAATTAATCACTTTAAGACGACTGCAAACTTCCGTGTTCTGTTTCTGATAAACGTTGAAAAGGAAACACTCGATGTAGACCAACCAGAAACAATAATTACCTCTAAACCCCCAAAATAAATCCAGGACCCTCGACCCTCGACCCTTGACCCTCGATCCTTGACCCTCAACCCCCGACCTGCACTTGACTGCTGTGAGACCTGAGAATGAAAAGAGATACTAACGTTTACGTAATTTACATTTTGAATCTTTTAAAATCCCAGAAAAACACCATCAGACACAGCCTCGTGACCACGACCATCAGACACAGCCTCATGACCACGACCATCAGACACAGCCCCGTGACCACAACCATCAGACACAGCCTCATGACCATGTGATGAACTGCTGTGTTCACCTATGTATGTAATGCTATGCTAGTTTACCTTCAGTCAACGGCTTTCACAATCAGAAAGACCAGTGTACCCGCCGTTGAATCAAAGTCCAGCCACTGGCTTTTTGGTGTTTAAGTAACAGTTACTGAACTCAGCTCAGAGAGCTCAAACTATTTCAAAAGGTAGCCACACGGCTTCCTTTGTTGTCCACCATTTTGTCCACATGTGACGAAGCCACATGGTGCATTGTCTCTCTCCACCATCTTGTTTTCTTTCTCTCTTTTTCTCTCTCCCTCTCTCTTTCTCTCTTTTTCTCTCTCTCATCTACATACACACACACACAAACACATTTACACCTCATTCACAAGGTTTGCTTGATAATGTTTGTTGCTTTGTTTAATTAAATTCTGTTATAATTTAAGAAAGCAGTTGTTTGTGATTACTGGTGTATTTGCATTGTGATATAAGCTGGGTGCAAGGGCTTTGTGTACGGATTTCATGCCTTCAATTTATTAAATATAGTTATTAATTATTAATAATATTAGTAATTAAATAACTAATTTGAGACTGATTTGAGTGATATTTTGGTTATATTTACCTGAGTACAGGTTGGTGCCCCAAAACGAGATTAAACATAGTTTAATGATATTTTATTTATATTATTAATAATTAAATATAATTATTAAAGAATATAACCAAAGTTGACTTGATACAACCCCAACAAATGGTGCCCCGTGTGAGGCCTTCAATAAACCAGCTTTATTGCCCTGTAAATGCACAGTAATCCGAATTTTTAATCCTAAAAGAGATTTTTCGTGAGGAAAAATTGTCTTTTCTTTTGAAGATTTACTTTTCTTGCTTGTTGTTTATTCAAAACAGACAGCAAGCTGTGGCTTAGTTTGTCTTGTATGTTGTTTAACATAATGATGCAGCCAGGGCGACTTTCTTAATGAACTAGTTTGTTGCTTTAATCCAGAGTTTTATCCTGAAGTAATTCTTCTAAAGAAATGTATTTGTTGTCAACATTCTCATTTTAAGCAAAGCAGACATCAAGTTGTGTTTAGTTGTGTTGTTGTGTTTTGGTGAGTTGAGTAGTTTTAATTTTTGTGTGCTCTTTGTTGTTTGAGACAACAATTTAGCCATTTTTCTAGTTGAGAGTGTAACCTCATCATTGTTGTATAACCAGCTGTCTGAGAGGTGTGAGTTCCTCCCATCCTTTGAGGACTTGAGGTGTGAATCCCCACTCCTAGCTTCCAGGATAGACTGCAGTGATCAGTTGGGAAACCTAGATAAGATTTGCTCTGGTGTTGATCTAGCTTTGTTTAGCTTAGCGGCTTTCTTAACAGTAATCCACTGTGGTTCCATTTTATCACGTAAAATGTCTACCTAGGTGAGCCAGGAGCTGAGACTGCTTTTGGATCAGACGACGCAGCACTGCAAGAAACTGTTGCCAGTCTGACGCACCTCTCCTTAGAGGAGATAGCCGACCTAAATAGCTATTCAATTAGCATTTGTGATAAAAAGTTAAAGGAGCTCGTTGATCAGGCCAACCACCAAGCCAGGAAACCCCAAAGCATAATCCTGAATGTTTTTGGGTAACTCCTCCTTTTTTCCCAACGCAAGTCCTTCCTGCAGCAAACCCAGCTGCAAGTAGACAAAGAATCCCTGCAGAACCACATCCAATCCCTGTTGGCAGAAAATTCACACCTTCGCAGGTTTGAATCACCACATAGGGAGGGGGGTGACTTCTCAGCCCCCAGAGGCAGAGATAACACCAACCCCCCTCCTTCTACCTGCAAGTCCACACTGCATGGTCCACAGCTGAGAAGTTCCGAGACATCAGATGAGTCGGATGGCTCCTGTCCACCCAGAGATCAAAGAATGCGCATAAGGCTCATTGAATCCCTGGCGAAGGATGTAGACCGGTTTGACCCAGGTAACCCACATTTCAGCATTGATGATTACCTCAGAGAGATCAACCTGCGCCTCTGTGAGCTACCTGATGCATCCACACGAGAAAAACTCAAGCTGATCTGGAAGACAACTTCCAGGAGTGTCCATGATTTCATGACTACCCTCCTGCCTGAGATCAGAGACCAGTACTCAGCACTCTGCAACGCTTTGTGCAAGGAATTCTCCACCTACACCGACCCTGTATCTGCCCCTCTTAGAGCCTTTAGTGTCTGGCACCAGAAGCACAAGGCACCCAAAGGTTATTACCGGCGCCTAAAATCTGCATATTTCCAGGGATGTAATGCTCCAGGTTTGGAAGAGGACCAGACTTTCAAGTCCTTATTCCTGCACAATCTGCATGGCTGTGTGCGTTACAATGTCACCATGCATTGCCAAACACATCAGCTTGGTATGCCAGAAATCAAGAAATTTGCACAGATGGCTTGGGACACACGCATACGTCCTGGGTTTTGGAGACACAATAGTGACCTAGCACTAGAAGGCAACAAATTGCCTTATGCTATGAATAAATCTAAGAAACCGCATCACCGGCAGAATAGACAACAGAACCAGGGGGGTGAAGGAAGGAGCCAGTCACAGGGTAGTTCCCAACCTGAAGTACTGATCACCACCAGACCCGAACAGAACTCTCGGGATGGCCGAAGCCCCAGACAGAGGGGTAGGCATAACCGGAGTTCCCATGAACTTCCCAAGGATGCAGTTTCTGACAGGGGAATGGAGAACATGATCCGGAGGTGTGTGACAGAGGTGATTAGACAGTTGGAGGCCTCCAGCCCTTACAAAGAACAAGGTTCTGACTCCACAGTGGGGAGGGGGGAGTAGCCTCCACTGTAAAACCCACCAAAGTTACTCAGCGTTAATGCTTTCTAGTCTCTGTTTTATGACCTGACAGTGGTAGTGAAACATGCACAATGCACATGTATATTTACACACCTACATGCCACATACACCATCCCACAGACTTACTCCTGCCCAGGCTAGGAGTTAGCCCACAAATCTACACCTGATACTTTTCTCTTTCTCTCCTCCTCTTGTCTGTTTGTTTCATTTGTTTTGTTAAAGAATGCAACTTGAGTAGCAAAACTTTGCTAGTGCCTGTTTATGTTTTATGCCTAGCGTTAGACATAGTTAGACAGTCTGCCCAGACTTTGCCTCAGTGTCTGCCCAGACCAAAATGCCTCTAATATCTCTGAACTGTTAACCCTATGGACTGCTTCCCTAAGGAATTGCAAAACTGGGATGTGTCTCCATCCCAGACACATGGACTGCTTGGTCCGTGAGCTGCCCTAAAGATCGTAACCTGCATTTCGCTCTTCATGACAAGGGGGGATGTTGGGCCTCAGCCATGTGGTTGGGACAAAGGACTCAGGCCTGTATCACAGTCTCGAGCCTGACTAAAGTTATTTTGAAGGCAACTACACAAAGGGGTCTTAGCCCAGCAACCCCCCAACAGAAACTAACAAATAGGTGTGAAAAGTGGGGGGGTTGGGGGTTTCTGAATTCTCTATCCTCATTGGAGGAGGCCTGAGGTTAACCCACAGGCAGCTCCAGTCTTTAAAAGCAATCACCAAGCATTGCTTCCTTCTCTTCAAGTGTGGTCTGCCGACACCAGAGGATACCCTCTCCAACAAGATGGACTCCAGCATTCGAGACAAAGCCTTTCCTCCTCTTGACTAACCCTAACCCGACCATCAGACACATCCTCATGACCACGACCATCAGACACAGCCACATGTTCACGTCCGACCATCAGACACAGCATGATGATCGGGGGCGGAGCCTGACTTAGCGTTAGCTTGCAGTGTAGCTACAAGCAGTCAACGTACACACTAAGTCCTGCAGGGGGCGGGGCTTCAGAGGGCGATGAGCCCAGGAGGATGGGCCACGTTTGAATGTTGTGTTTACATTTCTACAGACTCCGCTTTTAAAGAAATCTTTTTTGATGCGAGGTGACCTTTCAGATGACGGATGTTTCCAACATGGCCGCTCTGCTCTTATCAGCAGCTCGTGTTATGATTAATGTTCACCAGGTTTCATAAATCGCTGACTGCTGACAG
>NW_026870236.1:55000-60000 GCF_963584025.1 Labrus mixtus
CACGGAGCGTTTATTAAAATATAAAGAAGAAAAACCAGCAAAGTTCAATTATTAAACCTCCTCAGGTTCACAAGCGAGCTCATCGTTTAAAGTCACACAACTTTTAAATTCAAGGACCAATCAGAGAGATGATAAAGTGATCTTACTATGTGACTATATGTGTCAGTATGTCCTCCTTCTAACTTTAGATTCTGCTCCTGAATCCTCTGCTCCTGAATCCTCCTCACGGTTTGGACCCGTGTGTCTGTCGACTGTCCGGTCTCTAAAAAGTGGAACCTTCAGAAATGTTCTGGTTGGTAAACGTCTGAGCGCTCAGAATGGCGTGGAGATACAGACGAGTCGACCTCCGTCAGCCGGAGCGAGACGCTCAATCAGACTTTTCTGACCCGGGTGCCTTCAGATCCAAGACATGACCTCCGCCACATTGAAGCCGTTTCCGTGGGTCGACCATCTCTGACTCTAAAGATGAACAGATTGAAGACTTTTAGGCGTGTTGATATAAATGATCTGAAATGGCGTGTAGTTTTCTTCAGGGCTAAGTGGCGATGTGTTTAGCTAACGGTAGATTTGGTCCAATCCGGATGGAGATCTCGTTCACGATCGTCTGCAGCTTTTCTTTCCCAGAATCGAAACTCAAACGCTAAAACACAAAATGTGAATCAAGGAGGCGGGGCTTACACGTGGTCGCTTTAAAACGCCTCATGAATCTGACTTCCTGTTTGTTCTTCTGCAGACTCTGAAAACGCCGCCGTGACGCTCTCCGCGCTGCTCACCAGCCTGAACAAATGTGTCAACCCGTGGATCTACATGGTTTTCAGCGGACACCTGCTCACCGACTTCGCCAGCAGTATGGCGTGTTGTCGCCCGCTGACAAGTGGCGTGCACCACGACTCTGACAGCAGCATCTGGCGGACAACACTACTTTCATGTGTTCAGGGTCCACGCCTCTCGGAGCCTTTCAGAGACCTTAACTCCGCCCCTAAAACCTGCACGTCTACATCCTGAAGAACCCATGAACTGGTCTTAATCTGATGATGTCATCGCGCTCACTCCTACACTTTGTTTCCATTGGTCCGTTCACATGTTTCTTCTCTGATTGGTCTGAACACATCCAGTCACCTAGCCTTTAGCTTAGCATGATGGTCTCCATTAGGAGCCATGCTGACCCGCAAGGAAACCCTGAACCCGCTGTGGGGTCAGAGCGA
Organism: Labrus mixtus; assembly: GCF_963584025.1. Classification (NCBI taxonomy): domain Eukaryota; kingdom Metazoa; phylum Chordata; class Actinopteri; order Labriformes; family Labridae; genus Labrus; species Labrus mixtus. The sequence goes on from NW_026870236.1 coordinate 56,206, forward strand.
GTCTGTTTAAATCTGGGTCTGCCGGACTGGTTCCGGTCTGGGTCTGCTGGACTTGAGGGTTTCATCTTTACTCTTTGTATCCTAAACCCAAAACCATAGATATATAGATATATAACATCTATATATATATATATCTATATATATAACATCTATATAAATATATCTATAACATCTATATATATCTATAACATCTATATATATATAACATCTATATATATCTATAACATCTATAAATATATCTATAACATCTATACATATATATCTATAACATCTATATATATATCTATAACATCTATATATATATCTATAACATCTATATAAATGTATCTATAACATCTATATATATATCTATAACATCTATAAATATATCTATAACATCTATATATATATCTATAACATCTATAAATATATCTATAACATCTATATATATCTATAACATCTATAAATATATCTATAACATCTATATATATATAACATCTATATAAATATGTTATATATATATATAGATGTTATAGATATATTTATATAGATGTTATATATATATATTTATATAGATGTTATAGATATATTTATATAGATGTTATAGATATATTTATATAGATGTTATATATATATATTTATATAGATGTTATAGATATATTTATATAGATGTTATAGATATATATATAGATGTTATAGATATATATATATAGATGTTATATATATATTTATATAGATGTTATATATATAATTATATAGATGTTATAGATATATAGATATATAGCTGTTATAGATATATTTATATAGATGTTATATATATATATTTATATAGATGTTATAGATATATTTATATAGATGTTATATATATATTTATATAGATGTTATATATATAATTATATAGATGTTATAGATATATAGATATATAGCTGTTATAGATATATTTATATAGATGTTATAGATATATATATATAGATGTTATATATATATTTATATAGATGTTATATATATAATTATATAGATGTTATAGATATATAGATATATAGCTGTTATAGATATATTTATATAGATGTTATAGATATATATATATATATAATTTCATTTTCATTTTACCTTTATTTATTCCCCAGAAATCATTGAGGGCAAGCCCTCATTTACAATGACGTCGAGAGTACAATTAAAACGAATAAGAGACAAAAAAAAGACAAAAAACAACGAAGACAAAAAACAATGATTATAAGAGCAGAAGAATAAGCAGTAAGCAGGTAACTACAGTTAATAACATTTACACTCATGAGTACAGTGAGCTGTGATCGAGTTTTTAAATTGACCCATGGTAACCATTGTATTGAGTTTGAATGTGTTTTGAATTGTGTTCCAGGTGTGTGCAGCACAATAGGTGAAGGATGTTTTCCCAAAGTTCGTTTTTACTCATGGAACCGTTAACATTAGCCAGTCACTTCTGTGCACGGGGTACCCTGTTGGTCAGTCAGCTGTGCACAGGGTACCCTGTTGGTCAGTCAGCTGTGCACAGGGTACCCTGTTGGTCAGTCAGCTGTGCACGGGGTACCCTGTTGGTCAGTCAGCTGTGCACAGGGTACCCTGTTGGTCAGTCAGCTGTGCACGGGGTACCCTGTTGGTCAGTAAGCTGTGCACGGGGTACCCTGTTGGTCAGTCAGCTGTGCACAGGGTACCCTGTTGGTCAGTCAGCTGTGCACAGGGTACCCTGTTGGTCAGTTAGCTGTGCACGGGGTACCCTGTTGGTCAGTCAGCTGTGCACGGGGTACCCTGTTGGTCAGTCAGCTGTGCACAGGGTACCCTGTTGGTCAGTCAGCTGTGCACGGGGTACCCTGTTGGTCAGTCAGCTGTGCACAGGGTACCCTGTTGGTCAGTCAGCTGTGCACGGGGTACCCTGTTGGTCAGTAAGCTGTGCACGGGGTACCCTGTTGGTCAGTCAGCTGTGCACGGGGTACCCTGTTGGTCAGTTAGCTGTGCACGGGGTACCCTGTTGGTCAGTCAGCTGTGCACGGGGTACCCTGTTGGTCAGTTAGCTGTGCACGGGGTACCCTGTTGGTCAGAGTTAGCTGTGCACGGGGTACCCTGTTGGTCAGTAAGCTGTGCACGGGGTACCCTGTTGGTCAGTCAGCTGTGCACGGGGTACCCTGTTGGTCAGTCAGCTGTGCACGGGGTACCCTGTTGGTCAGTTAGCTGTGCACGGGGTACCCTGTTGGTCAGAGTTAGCTGTGCACGGGGTACCCTGTTGGTCAGTAAGCTGTGCACGGGGTACCCTGTTGGTCAGTCAGCTGTGCACGGGGTACCCTGTTGGTCAGTCAGCTGTGCACGGGGTACCCTGTTGGTCAGTAAGCTGTGCACGGGGTACCCTGTTGGTCAGTCAGCTGTGCACGGGGTACCCTGTTGGTCAGTTAGCTGTGCACGGGGTACCCTGTTGGTCAGTCAGCTGTGCACGGGGTACCCTGTTGGTCAGTTAGCTGTGCACGGGGTACCCTGTTGGTCAGAGTTAGCTGTGCACGGGGTACCCTGTTGGTCAGTCAGCTGTGCACGGGGTACCCTGTTGGTCAGTCAGCTGTGCACGGGGTACCCTGTTGGTCAGTCAGCTGTGCACGGGGTACCCTGTTGGTCAGTTAGCTGTGTACGGGGTACCCTGTTGGTCAGAGTTAGCTGTGCACGGGGTACCCTGTTGGTCAGTTAGCTGTGTACGGGGTACCCTGTTGGTCAGAGTTAGCTGTGCACGGGGTACCCTGTTGGTCAGTAAGCTGTGCACGGGGTACCCTGTTGGTCAGTTAGCTGTGCACGGGGTACCCTGTTGGTCAGTCAGCTGTGCACGGGGTACCCTGTTGGTCAGTTAGCTGTGTACGGGGTACCCTGTTGGTCAGAGTTAGCTGTGCACGGGGTACCCTGTTGGTCAGTTAGCTGTGCACGGGGTACCCTGTTGGTCAGTCAGCTGTGCACGGGGTACCCTGTTGGTCAGTTAGCTGTGTACGGGGTACCCTGTTGGTCAGAGTTAGCTGTGCACGGGGTACCCTGTTGGTCAGTAAGCTGTGCACGGGGTACCCTGTTGGTCAGTACAGAGGAACAGACTAAAACATGGACACACAGCAGATCAACAGGACGGGACCTCAGGAGGGCAGGGGGGCCAGACTCACTCAGGTAATGCAGGAGTATCAACAAAAGCCACAACCACATGTCTACAATAATACGACCCAGAGAGTCCTGCAGACCTCCAGTCCTTAAAGCTGAAGCTTCATGTTTATCTTCATCACCTGATTCTCAATCATAAAGCCACAGGGACACGTTCCTCTACCACGCCGCTTAATGCAGGAAGCCAGGAAAAGGAAGTGCATTGTTAAAGACAGGAAGTGCAGATGCTTTACAGCGGAGCCGCTTTCATCATTTACGAGCTCGGGTGGAGTCCCATCCTGAGGACTTAACAACCTCTATCTTAAACATCTGAGAGAATCTTTTTCTTCTTTAATCTTTGAGGTTTGTTTGTCCCTGAGGAGTCGTTCATTTAAAGGCCGAACACTGAAGCTACTTTAAATCATGTTTTCTGTTTTCCTCATTAAATCTTTCCTCCTCAGCTTGCTTAGTTTTTCACCCTAACCCTGCTTATAGAAAAACCAACGACAGGCTCCGATGTAAATCTGAGAGTCTGCTGCTCAGTTCACTCAGAACAGCGGACTGCAACATGAACATTTATACACTTTGTTTCTGCGTTCCAGCTCACGAATCAGGACGGAGCGTTGACAGCTGTCCACATAGATCCGTGTTTCAGGTGCGCCTTTGGACTGCCGTGGTTTA
>NW_026870237.1:0-2500 GCF_963584025.1 Labrus mixtus
TTGACCTCCAGCGTCTCATTGCGCCGGTGCTGCTGGTCCAGAGACATGCACCAGTAAATCCCAGAATCCTCTGCACGCGCCTCCACAATCTCCAAGCTGCCGTTGCTGTACATCTTTAACGACCCGTTGTTCCCCGGCGGCGCCACGTACTCCTGATTGGGCGACACCCAGAGGAAGGTGACGTGCCCCCCGGAGAGCGTGGTGACGCAGTGAAGCAGCAGCGCCGCTCCCGCGCTCACTGACACGCTGCTCTCCTGATACGTCAGCAGCCCGCTCAGAGCTGCCAGGTCGCACTTTTCAAAGAAGCGGTCGTGCTGGAAGAAGCGGACGGTCCCTCTCTGGATCCCGTAGACCAGACAGGTGTGCTCGTCACTGAAGTCCGTCACCGAGGTGAAGTTCCTCTCCTCCCATTGTTTGAAGAGCGCGTACATGGAGCACTCGCACACCAGAGGGTTGTTGTGAAGGTAGAGTCCCCTCAGGACTGAGACAGGGAGGTTTGAGATGTCCTCCAGGGGGAGTTTGGGGAGGCGGTTTGAGGACAGGTCGAGCAGGCTCAGGTGAGGGAGGCTGTGCTCCTGCAGGGTGAAGAAGGGGAAGTCAGTGAGGCGGTTGTGACTGAGGTAAGCCTTACGCAGGCTGACCAGCCCCGCCAGAGCTCTGCTCTCCACACGCACGATCCGGTTGTTGTACAGCAGGAGTTCCTCCAATCCGGGCAAATCCAGGAAGTAATGCTGCTCCAGAACACGGAGCTGATTGGACGACAGGTCCAGGTGTCGCAGCAGAGAGGTGTTTCGAAACGCCCCCGGGTGTATGGCGGTCATCCGGTTGTGAGCTAAGCGTAAAGTCTCTAATCGATAGAGTCCTTCAAAGCTGCCCCCCTCCAGCTGCACGATCCGGTTGTGGCAGAGATCCAGGGTGACGGCGTAGACCGGCAGCTCTGCGGGGACCCGCTCCAGACCCCCCATGGTGCAGCTGACGATGTCCGAGGCACAGAGGCACCCGTCCTCTGGGGGGGCGCCCTGAGTCAGGCAGATGGTGGGCTGTGCCGGGCTCAGCAGGGGGAGCTGCAGACACACTAACAGGACCACAACAGACCACCATGACGCTGTGAGGGCACGCTGCAGGAAACCTGTGTTAGCATCCAACATGATGCTACCATCAGACCCGGGTGTCTCTGTGTGAGCCCGATGAATCCACTTCAGAACAGCTGCTGTCAGTGAGAGTTTATTTACATCCTGTGTGAGCTTTGATTCACCTCACAACAAAACCACAACAAAACCAGAACACGCCCTGCACGCTCGTCTTTCACTCTGCCATGACGTGGAAAAACTCCTCCTGCTTGTGTTTCTGCTTCAGGCGAGAATGTAAATATTTAAACGCCCTCCCTCTGAGTGTGCTATCATCTCACATCCAACACAGTGAACTTGTTAGTTTTTGTGACGTTGAAGCTTCAGCACACAAACAAAACGTTTAATAAAGAGATATCATGTGTGATCCACCTGAAGAAAAAACTCCAGGTGTCATTCCTCCTGCTCGGCCATCGGCTGTTTGTTTACCTCAGGGCTTCAAAAGTGACACAAAGGAGGAAAAGATAAAAAGATGAAGTCCAAGTTTAGTCTTTTTATTCTCGTCCAGATGTTTGGGAAAGAGACGAGGAGCACGTTCAATATTCCAGACACAACTTATTTCAATCTACAAAGTCCTCCTCAGAGTCAGCATGACGACCTCTCACCTGGACTCCGTTTAGCCCATACCTGCTCCTTTAGTACGTCCAACACACACACACACACTGAAGTCCCTCCTGACTGTTAGATCCTGAACGCCGTCCGGTCAAAACGTCCTCGTTCAAGCTTTAAACAAAGTTTCCCCGTGAAGTAAACAAAGTGTTGAGTTCCCGTCATGAGCTCACTGCCTCTCCTCTTCCCTCAGCGTCTCCTCTCCTCTTCCCTCAGCGTCTCCTCTCCTCTTCCGTCTCCTCTCCTCTTCCCTCAGCGTCTCCTCTCCTCTTCCCTCAGCGTCTCCTCTCCCCTCAGCGTCTCCTCTCCTCTCCCCTCAGCGTCTCCTCTCCTCTTCCCTCAGCGTCTCCTCTCCCCTCAGCGTCTCCTCTCCCCTCCCCTCAGCGTCTCCTCTCCTCTTCCCTCAGCGTCTCCTCTCCCCTCAGCGTCTCCTCTCCTCTCCCCTCAGCGTCTCCTCTCCTCTTAGTTGTAGCGTGCCTTTTGTTTTCACTCCGAGTCGGGTTTTTGTGAATCACTGCCCCAGCTGTCTGCCGCCCACAGCTCGCCCGGAGTACGGCGATCAGATTTTCAGAGAAGTCAGCATTCTGTCCACTTCACTCGGCTCGCGGGCAGCTTTCACACTCTCCACACACACACACACACACACACACACACTCATCTACTCGGCTCTGTTGCTCACTCTGTCTTTTTTTTTCCCTCCGGCTAATTTCTGCAGAGCCGTCGTTCCTCTTTCTTCTTTGAGCAGTGGGAGGACGAGAGATTTA
>NW_026870237.1:7500-10000 GCF_963584025.1 Labrus mixtus
TTCAAAATAAAAGCCTAACCATTTCAATTTTGAAATGCGTAATAATGGAATTCAAACGTGAATGAAACTCTAACCTGATATTATATGTTATACATATTTAAACATGTTTGTTTGAGCCGTTCTTCTTCATGTGTTTCACATCGTAGCTTCTCAGTCGCTGTGCAGAAGCTGAAGGAGGTGGTGGGTGGGAAGACACATTTTGCCTCACGGCGTGTGTGTGTGTAGGTGAGAATGTGTGTGTGTGTGTGTGTGTGTGTGTGTGTGTGTGTGTGTGTAGGTGAGAATGTGTGTGTGTGTGTGTGTGTGTGTGTAGGTGAGAATGTGTGTGTGTGTGTAGGTGAGAATGTGTGTGTGTGTGTAACATACCTCTTGTTTTTTTCCTCCTTGGCTGCAGCCTTGGAGCTCGACATCAGAGGATGTTGTTAGCTTCTTGTTCAGTCACATCACATGCTCGCTCCTGCAGCTGCGTTTTCTTCTTTATGAGACTGAAAACAAAACAACTAAACGGTTTTAATATTTCTCTTCAAGTTCTCTTTTGTCCCAGCAGAAAAATACAAACACATTCAGACTGAGCACTTCCTGTTTTACTCAATCCCTTTGACTTCCTTCTCTGGGACAGTTAAGACGTTTAAACTGAACGTGTCCCATGTCGGTCGGGCCCTAGTTTACAGTGAAGTGAAGTAGATCTCTTTTTTTCACTTCTTCATAAACTGCTGCCTGATTCAATCTATAAACCTGCTTCAGTTTAAAACTCATTTTTAGTTTAAATCTTTGATCTTAAAGAAACTCGGAGCTTCAGATAGAAATCAGAGAATGAAAAGTGGAAGCAGGACGTACTGTAGTGCGTTTTACTCGTCAGTTTACACTTCTACCTGGACGCCACTGCAGCACTCCTGAAGCACGTTTTGCTCCACGGCAGGCCGGCGCTGACGAGAGTCCAGAAATAACCTGAGAGAGCTGAGTACAGTATCAGACAAAAGAGAGGGAGAGGGAGTGTGGGAGTCGGGTCTTGTGGAAAGCCCGCCATAAAAGATTGATGCAGAGAGGTTGGACTGAGTGTCACTGCAGGGGAGGGGGGGTGATCAGCAGGAACAGCAGAGATTGAACGCTGGACGGATGGGGAGGTAGAGAGGGAGGTCATTCTCTCGTGTGTCAGAACAAGAAGAGAAAGATGGAGACAGATAGACGGGAGGTGAGAGGCAGAAGTGAAAGGTGGGCTGCTGCATCACGCTGGACGTGTGGCGTGCGGCTGAGTGATGCTGTTAAAGGGAGAGAGGAGATGTTCAGTTCTCAGAAACAAAGTGCTCAGACATGTTGTTCCCCTGTACGCTCAGCGTGATGATTTCACCTTCTTACCTGCTGCTGGGAGACGCTGATGTTTCCTGACTGATTACAGACACTTTGATTAAAGCTTCCTGTCTCATTTATATCTGCAGGGTTCCTCTCTCAACCTGATTTAGTTTACATCACTTAATTCACCTTAGGCCGGTGTAGGGTTGTACTCAAGACCACATTAACCGAGACCAAGGCCAAGACATTTAGGGATTGAGACCAGGACAAGACCAAGACATTTAGGGATCGAGACCGAGACATTTAGGGATCAAGTCAAGACCAAGACATTTAGGGATCGAGACCGAGACCAAGACATTTAGGGATCAAGACCAAGATCAAGACATTCAGGGATCGAGACCGGGACAAGACCAAAACATTTAGGGATCGAGACCGGGACAAGACCAAGACATTTAGGGATCGAGACCGGGACAAGACCAAGACATTTAGGGATAGAGATCGAGACCAAGACATTTAGGGATAGAGACCGAGACCAAGACATTTAGGGATCAAGACCAAGATCAAGACATTCAGGGATCGAGACCGGGACAAGACCTAGACATTTAGGGATCGAGACCGGGACAAGACCAAGACGTTTAGGGATCGAGACCAAGATCAAGACATTTAGGGATCAAGACCGAGTCAAGACCAAGACATTTAGGGATCAAGACCGGGACAAGACCAAGACATTTAGGGATCGAGACCGGGACAAGACCAAGACATTTAGGGATCGAGACCGAGACAAGACCAAGACATTTAGGGATCGAGACCGGGACAAGACCAAGACATTCAGGGATCAAGACCGGGACAAGACCAAGACATTTAGGGATCGAGACCAAGATCAAGACATTCAGGGATCAAGACCGAGTCAAGACCAAGACATTTAGGGATCAAGACCGAGTCAAGACCAAGACATTCAGGGATCAAGACCGAGTCAAGACCAAGACATTTAGGGATCAAGACCAAGACATTTAGGGATCGAGACCAAGACATTTAGGGATCGAGACCGGGACAAGACCAAGACATTTAGGGATCGAGACCGAGACAAGACCAAGACATTTAGGGATCAAGACCGAGTCAAGACCGAGTCAAGACCAAGACATTCAGGGATCAAGACCGGGACAAGACCAAGACATTTAGGGATCGAGACCAGGACAAGACCAAGACATTT
>NW_026870237.1:17500-45000 GCF_963584025.1 Labrus mixtus
AGTGATTCTCTCACTGAGTCACATTTAAAGAAGTCTGGATGTGAAACCAAAACTACAAGGCTGCAGTGGAAAGAGTCCAGCAGCGCCCCCTGCTGGAGGATCCACAGCTGCCCTCAGGAGCTCTGATAGACCAGGCCAAACACCTGGGCAACCTGAGCTTCAACATCTGGAACAAGATGAAGGACATGGTCTCCTACAGTCCGGTCATTCTGGACCCAAACACTGTTCATCCTGAACTCATCCTGTCTGAAGATCTGACCTGTGTGAGAGGAGCAGCAGCTTCCTGATAATCCAGGGAGGATTGAAGATTCCTGGTCTGTCCTGGGCTCTGAGGGCTTTAACTCACCTTCAGACACACTTTCACTGAGAGGATGTTTCCATTCATTAGTAGTGATGATAAACTGAAGATCTCAGCCCTGAAGGAGCAACGGAGCAGTTCATATCTTCAAGTATCTATCAAGTATTTAACCTTTGTCGCTCAGAGACGGGAAGGGTCGACATGTGGATCATTGTTGGGCAAGAACCTGAACCCTAAATTAGAAACACTGTATGTTTACTTCATCACTTTGTTTCAATGAGGATAGATCAGGGGAAGCTGACATGAGTTAATCTGCAGCTCTCAACCCAGATCACTGCTTATTCAAACGCTATCTTTAGTTCTGATTTGATTGAGAGACCCCTGGTGGCCGAATGTACATCCTGTGTGTTTAAACACAAAGCAGAAGACTTCTCATCCCTCAGCGGCAGATTGTGTTGATGTGTGATTGAAGAAGAAAGTTAACATTTATCACTTGAGTTCTTCACTTGGTCACCAGACGGTGGAGGTTGAAGGAGAGCGTTAATGTTTTTATTCCCAAAGCTTTACATTTTAGAAGATCTCTAAAGCCTCTAGCGCCGAGGGTTCGAGGCTGAGCTCATCATTTTGGCTCATGGATCTCTCATTTCTGAGGCTCAGAAACAAATGAGACTTTTCCCATGACTCAGACGTCATGGTCCTTTATATTTGAAATGTTTGACTCAAATAAATGTTGTTGCTGTTGAACATGAGTCTCTCTAACTTTGCTTAAATGTTTCTTAGCGCTCATGATGGATTCACGTTGGGTCTTTATAAATCTTATAACATAGAGTACGTTGCTCATGCTCATGTCTCCAGATAAAATGTGGTACAAATCAGCGCTACACAGGTAAAGATTGATTGATACAGCACGCAGTGTTTAACCTACATTGACCACATTTGGGAAGCGTAAGTCTTAAGTCAAGACAAATAAAAAAGTCCTCATCAAACAAACTCTAAACCAAACATGAAGTTCACTAATTCCATTTGAGCTTGAAGTTAAGATATATTTCTGACGGCTTCCAGGTGTCACACTTGGACTAACTCCCTTTAACATTCACCCTCTCACTTGATGGCTTTTGATTGGTCTTTCCATTTTCTCCCTCCCCCCGCCCCCTCCTGCAATCAGACAGATCCTGTTTCAGTGCAGGAGTGCAGGAGTGCTCGCTGCCCGCTCTGGATATTGGCTTGCTGGACAGCTGCCATGTTGGTGTGCAGAGAAAGATTACAATCACTACACGGGACATTTGGAGGGAAATGGAAGGAGGGACGCTAAAACAGAGAGAGAGAGAGAGAGAGACGAGGTCTAGATGTATAAAACGAGGTTTAAAGGAGGTTAGGATTAGTACTGTACCTGGATTTATAGAAACATTCTTACAGCAGTGTCAGAAACTGAGAGTTCAGACCGCTTTAAACAACCTTTAGACCAAAAGAAATGTGATGATGGAATAAAACCCTTAGGAGGAGGAAGAGAACGAGGGGGAGAGAAAGTTTAATGAAAGCAGCGGGGAAGAAGAATGTTTCTGACTTGCTGCTATTTTCAGCACTCAGTTAATTAGCAAACGAGGTTCATGAGTGATGAAGACATTAGAGGAGACTGATGGTAAATACGTCCTTACCAGTTTACCCTCTTCTCGGTTCATCACGGCCGTGAGTCGGCCCCCGGACTGAGAGCTTTAAGAAAAGTGTCCGAAGAGAAACACGACTGTAGACTGTAAAAAGACAAACTAAAAGACAAATAGATTCACACTTCTCCTTCTACATTTTGAAAGAGGAGCACGAGTAAAGTGCTCCATAATAATCACCATTAATCTCATGTTGTTTTGTCCCTTCAGGCTCTCCGTAGATAGTGGTCCTCAGTGTCTCCCTGTAGTCTCCGTAGATAGTGGTCCTCAGTGTCTCCCTGTAGTCTCCGTAGATAGTGGTCCTCAGTGTCTCCCTGTAGTCTCCGTAGATAGTGGTCCTCAGTGTCTCCCTGTAGTCTCCGTAGATAGTGGTCCTCAGTGTCTCCCTGTAGTCTCCGTAGATAGTGGTCCTCAGTGTCTCCCTGTAGTCTCCGTAGATAGTGGTCCTCAGTGTCTCCCTGTAGTCTCCGTAGATAGTGGTCCTCAGTGTCTCCCTGTAGTCGCCGTAGATAGTGGTCCTCAGTGTCTCCCTGTAGTCTCTGTAGATAGTGGTCCTCAGTGTCTCCCTGTAGTCGCCGTAGATAGTGGTCCTCAGTGTCTCCCTGTAGTCGCCGTAGATAGTGGTCCTCAGTGTCTCCCTGTAGTCGCCGTAGATAGTGGTCCTCAGTGTCTCCCTGTAGTCTCTGTAGATAGTGGTCCTCAGTGTCTCCCTGTAGTCTCCGTAGATAGTGGTCCTCAGTGTCTCCCTGTAGTCTCCGTAGATAGTGGTCCTCAGTGTCTCCCTGTAGTCGCCGTAGATAGTGGTCCTCAGTGTCTCCCTGTAGTCTCTGTAGATAGTGGTCCTCAGTGTCCCCCTGTAGTCGCCGTAGATAGTGGTCCTCAGTGTCTCCCTGTAGTCGCCGTAGATAGTGGTCCTCAGTGTCTCCCTGTAGTCTCTGTAGATAGTGGTCCTCAGTGTCTCCCTGTAGTCTCCGTAGATAGTGGTCCTCAGTGTCTCCCTGTAGTCTCCGTAGATAGTGGTCCTCAGTGTCTCCCTGTAGTCTCCGTAGATAGTGGTCCTCAGTGTCTCCCTGTAGTCTCCGTAGATAGTGGTCCTCAGTGTCTCCCTGTAGTCTCCGTAGATAGTGGTCCTCAGTGTCTCCCTGTAGTCTCTGTAGATAGTGGTCCTCAGTGTCTCCCTGTAGTCTCCGTAGATAGTGGTCCTCAGTGTCTCCCTGTAGTCTCCGTAGATAGTGGTCCTCAGTGTCTCCCTGTAGTCTCCGTAGATAGTGGTCCTCAGTGTCTCCCTGTAGTCTCCGTAGATAGTGGTCCTCAGTGTCTCCCTGTAGTCTCCGTAGATAGTGGTCCTCAGTGTCTCCCTGTAGTCTCCGTAGATAGTGGTCCTCAGTGTCTCCCTGTAGTCTCAGTGATGTCAAAGAAGGACGCTGCTGCATAGTCGTTATGGGACGTGTCTTGTCGGGGCTGCCGCCATGACAGACACATGTTTACCGTTGCCGTGGAAACACTGGGTGTTACGTCAAAGACCGCTATAATAAAGCGTGAGCTGCCACTGAAAGCTGCCGGACTGTTGCTGTAATTAGCTACATTAGCTCGTCGGTAAACATATTCTCGTCCTCAGGTCGGTTCAGCCGGTCGTCATGACTACGGTCAACACGGCGTTGGTTTGGTGGGTGGGGCTGGTGGGGGTTGCAGAGAGACTCACTCCCATGATTTCCCGCCAGCCTTGACGTCATCTTTTGTTACTGTTTTGATTGAGCGCCCCCCGTGGAGGAGTTTACAAACTGTGCCTTTAACAAACTCTCAGACAGCTCAGCTGACGAGTCCAAAGTCATATCCACCTTATGACATCACACATTGACCTTATGACATCACACATTGACCTGATGACATCACACATTGACCTTATGACATCACACATTGACCTGATGACATCACACATTGACCTTATGACATCACACATTGACCTGATGACATCACACATTGACCTGATGACATCACACATTGACCTTATGACATCACACATTGACCTGATGACATCACACATTGACCTTATGACATCACACATTGACCTTATGACATCACACATTGACCTTATGACATCACACATTGACCTGATGACATCACACATTGACCTTATGACATCACACATTGACCTTATGACATCACACATTGACCTTATGACATCATACATTGACCTTTGTCACCGTTCCTTTGAGCTGTTTGAAGTCAGTTTGGGATCCATAACCACTTCCTGTTTCTATGTTTAACTTCATGTCCTAACCTTCCATCTACAGGAAGTACCTTACTGTACTTCAAAATAAAAGCACACAATGAGAAACATACTCTCAGCTTTAGACAGCACAAACATTCAAAATAAAAGACTAACAAAACTTTTTTTGATGTTGTTAATGTTGATTAACTTGATTGACAGTCTTATAAAAATGCAAAACATAAAGAAAGTGCTGATATTTAATTTAAAATACTTTATTAAAACAGCCTGACATAAGTTACTAATAAACATGTAGACTTTTATTTTGTCATTAGACCTTTTTATCCATCAGTGATCAAATGATGACAGTCCTGTTCTTCTTCAGCTGTCTCAGCATTCCTTTCTTTTTGCTCATGATCACGTTTGTGAACATATGGCATAACTTCAGAATCATTCAGAGTCCAACACTCATCAGAGGATGAGGACAGATCTGCAGCAGTGATTGCAGGAATGTTGCATCACGCTAAAGTTAGTCCGGAGAGAAGACGAGCAGCTGTTTGCCCCGCTGGACGGCGACATAATGAACACAATCTGTGTCACATGATCCCACTTTGTATTCTGGGAGTCACTGACTGTCTCTCTGTTTATCTACTCTCTGAGCAACTAGTGCACATATCAAAACCTCATGGCTCTCCCTTTTATAAAATATTACAGGTGGACAGAGATTACATCAGATATACATTTCTCTCCTCTTCTTCTTCTTCTATTGGACACGTATGGTGCCACGGGCGGTGGCGTTTGTCGACATGATCTTACTCATTTCTCGTTCTTTACATTCTGAGTCGTCTCTGCTTTAAAGCTAGAAGATATTTAGCATCCTGGGAAATGTCTGTGGTTTAATCTATTCTTTATTCACTCATGCTAACCCCACATTTGCATAATTGTTTCTTATAGAGCTTCATGAAGCTGAGGAACAAGCCAGTGGGTTGGTAAATTGAAACAGGAGCATATCGGTGATTGATGATGTAACGTGCAGCAGGGCTCTGGTTTTTATCACCTAGCAGCTCCGTCCTGGCTGTCCTCTCTCGGTGAGAGATGCCTACCATACGCTGAAATAAACACCAACTCAGATACTCTCTCAGACTCTAACGGCACTTTAGGACTTTGAGATTAAACAAAGACTCTGTATCTTCCTGTTGAAAGTATTTTCCATCATGCTCCTTAAATTAACGTGCAGAGAACAAAAGACCAGAAACAGAAGCTGCTCTTGTTTGCGAAATGGTTTGTGATACAATTTAGTTAAGTTGTTCAGAGAACTGGGTGGGCATCTGTGGGACTGACCTTGAATGGTTCAGATCCTTTCTTCATGACAGGAAGTACTTAGTCTCAATCCGTAACTGTGTCAGAGCAAAAGGATTTGGCGAGGGGTTCCACAGGGGTCGATTTTGGGACCCTTACTGTTCTAGCTCTATATGCTTTTAATGTGTCAAATCATACGAGATGATGAAGTAGACTACCATACGTATGCAGATGATACACAGATATACATCTCATAAACACCAGGAGGTCATGATGTGTAACTGTACTGAGCAAATCAATTAATGCCGTTCTTAAATATAGAGTCAGCAGCTTCTTCCTTCAAAATAAAAGACAGACTTCTCCTTCAAAATAAAAGACAGACTTCTCCTTCAAAATAAAACACAGTCTTCTCCTAAAGTGAAGCTGCTCCATTGTCCCTTCTGGGCCTCCGTACATGTGTGGTGGTGACTGTGTCTGCAGAGACTCTGTCCTCTGACTGGATTTTACTGTTCTGATTTGTTCTGGTTGACTCTGGATGTTTCTGGGCGGAGCTGGTGTGTTTCCTCCAGCCAATGACAGCGCAGCAGGTGAGTTTAGGAGTGGATACAATTCAGTGATTGGACGCCATTCAAAGCGGTGAATATGACGGATGTGGACATAGCGGCAAAGAAGAGCAAATATAATCAGAGTGAGGAGAAACAGCAAGTGGATAAAGCTCGTTCTAAAACGAGGGTGAACCTTGTGATGTCTTTTACCCGTGGACGTGGAGTTGGTCTACTTCCTGTTGGACAGGAAGGTGACAAACACTGGCCATTAGCTTGTGCTAGCATGCGTGCAGTGTAGCTACAAGCAGTAAACATACACACTGTGTCCTGCAGGGGGTGATGAACCCAGGAGGAAGGGCCCAGTTTGAATGTTGTGTTTCTAAACATTTTTACTGCCGCCGCCTTTAAACAGACTTCAATTTGACTTAGTCAAGACGAGCAGATGAATCAGTGTCTTATGTCTCGTCTGTTTTCTGCTCACCTCTCGTCTACACACCAAGTCGTTTTCTCAACCTCGTAACCTTCAGTTTCCTCCTTCATGTGTGTACGCCTCTGTTCTTCACACACTGACATCGAATAAGAGAAGAAGGAAACAGATGCTGGTGAAAAAAGGAGTATTGCGATATATATTTTTTGTGTAATTGATTTAAATCTTCCATATTTGTATTGATTTTTTTTTTATTACATTTTGAGGTCTCGTTACATCTCTAACTCAGACAGAAGTTGAGAATCTGAACGCTGATCTTATCGACAGGGACTCCTCCACATCCTCCGTCTCTTCCTCGTCCACTGTGGGCATAAAGTGGGCTCTCATCGTGGTTGTTCCATTTCCTGTCCTTTTACCGCTCTGAGGTTGGCGTGCATCTTAAACTGTGGTCGTATAAACGCTGAGTGCTGCTGGATCCATGACGTTCTTTTCTTTATACTCCTTTAAAAACAGCTGAATAAAATGTCTCCGATCTGAATCAGTGACTGTACGTTGAATAAATAATCATTGTCTGATTTTCTGCGTTGCTTTGAGTCATCGGAGAAGCGTGACCTCCTTTTCTGACATCACTTTTTATCTCGCTGGTTTATATTTGGTGCTTTAGCCGTAACAGGATCTCTGAATGTTTCCCAGATGTCATTTGTAGACTTCCCTGTCTTACAGCAGTCTGGTATCATTTTCCACATTAATGATTACAGCTGCTCACAAAGGGGGGCTGGACTTCCCAGATATGGATCACAGCGCAGTCCGGTTCAGTTGGTGCTTATTGAGGTGTCCTCCACATCAAGTCTTCACAGGACGCAGTTTGTCTTCTGGGGTTATTTGTAAAAAAAGATAGAACAATAAAGTGCACAAAGGCAGTGTGAACCATTAGTAGTTTGTATTTAAAAACCTGTTAGAGATCCGCCGGCCCGTACACGGGTTTCATGGCGCTCATGGCGTGTTCTTAACATGCATGATTGTGCACACAGCAGCTGAGTGTGTATTACTCGCAACATCGTTTGAAAGCTTCGCTCAAGGTGATCACGACCATGTGAACCACTTCAAGGTCCAACCAACACAGCAGCCACAATCTACACATCTGTCAGACCGCCGACAAACACATAACTCTAAATGACTGAATGCTGACTCAGCGTCTGAAGTTTCACTTTTCTGAGCACAAAGCTAAAAACGGTCGTGCTGCATCGCTGAGTCAATCCAATTCATAAAAAATGTTACCTTGAGAAGTTTTACAAAGAGCTGGTAAAAGTCTATAGCAGCAGGCCGTCCTCACCAATGATCCAGAGGAACCAACGAGAGCTCAGCAGCTCCCAGGAAATGATGTGGTTAGTCCCCCCGATTGGCAATGACAAACTCTGTTAGTTCAGGTTGTTCAGATTTTGAAGCTTTGGAAGACAGTCCAGGAAATTCACTGCACACTAAACAATCAATGATACACCGGCAGATTTCTCCTGCAGATTTCAAACAGGTCAATGTGTGTAAGACGATGTGTTTCTGCAGCGTCACTCTTAGAGAAGCTTCTCGTTGGACTGTAACAGAGCACGCTGACTGCATTGTGTTTTAACACGTGTGTGTTTTTCTCCCAACAGATACGGACTACATCAGCGAGGAGGAGAAACAGAAGGTGGAGCTGATGTTGGCGTTTCTCACTGAAGAGTCCAAACAGGCTGCAGCCAGCACAGCTGTAAGTACCTCTGAGTGTCCCTGAAAACATCTGCACAGCTTCCTGCTGTCAGCTGTCACAGAGCAGGCCTCAGTGTTTCAGGTTTATCCTCACAGATCTCCTTTAAAGTCAGTCAGCCGTCAGTAGATAAACCCGTCATTATCTTTAAGCACTACACAAAGAGTGTTTGTTAAAGCTCAGGCAGACAGAAGTGAATATTTAAGAAGCTAAAAGTAGGAACAGTTTGAAGTCAGCATGCGGACTGGAAAACAACAGATATCAAAAACATCACAAAGAGGAAACTGGCTGTCCACATGTTCAATACCTGGACATGTTCTGATTCCACATGTTTTAGGGAGGAGAGGAGTGAAGCCATCAGGAGCTGCACCAATACGCTGCCAACATTTCAAACATTGCAGAAGTATTTGTGCACTTTAGACGCGTTGCAGGAGGTCAGTTTTTGTTGCCGTGGAATCTAAAGAGATCACGATTTAGTTTGAGATTTATTAGTATCGTATCAGAGTTTAAGCTTCTGGTGTCATGAGTCATACAAACACAGAACCATGTGGACAAACAGAAGAGGTCTGACGTAGTTCAGTTTAAATCTGAGGCTCGTTGCCGATGAAGTCGTCGGTTCAGACATTCGGATCCTGCTGCCCTTGAGGCTGAACCTGGAGAAATACATTTCCTCTTCATCTCCGCAGAGGAAACCCGATCTCTTACTCTCCACCACAGAGCTAAAGGATTTATTATTGATGAGGGAGGAGGGGGAGGAGGGAGGAGGGGGAGGAGGAGAGAGAGAAGGAGGAGGGTGGGGGGGGAGGAGGGGGGGAGGAGGGGAAGAGGAGGAGGGGGAGGGGGAGGAGGGAGGAGGAGGAGGGAGAGAAGGAGGAGGGTGGGGGGGAGGAGGGGAAGAGGAGGAGGGGGGAGGAGGGGAAGAGGAGGAGGGGGAGGAGGAGGAGGGAGGAGGAGGAGGGAGAGAAGGAGGAGGGTGGGGGGGGAGGAGGGGGGGAGGAGGGGAAGAGGAGGAGGGGGAGGGGGAGGAGGGAGGAGGAGGAGGGAGAGAAGGAGGAGGGTGGGGGGGAGGAGGGGAAGAGGAGGAGGGGGAGGAGGGAGGAGGAGGAGGGAGAGAAGGAGGAGGGTGGGGGGGAGGAGGGGAAGAGGAGGAGGGGGAGGAGGGAGGAGGGAGGAGGGAGAGAAGGAGGAGGGTGGGGGGGAGGAGGGGAAGAGGAGGAGGGGGAGGGTGGGGGGGAGGAGGGGAAGAGGAGGAGGGGGAGGAGGGAGGAGGGAGGAGGAGGAGGGAGAGAAGGAGGAGGGTGGGGGGGAGGAGGGGAAGAGGAGGAGGGGGAGGAGGGAGGAGGAGAGAGAGAAGGAGGAGGAGGAGGGAGAGAAGGAGGAGGGTGGGGGGGGAGGAGGGGAAGAGGAGGAGGGGGAGGGGGAGGAGGAGAGAGAGAAGGAGGAGGGTGGGGGGGAGGAGGGGAAGAGGAGGAGGGGGAGGAGGGAGGAGGAGGAGGAGAGAGAGAAGGAGGAGGAGGAGGGAGGGGGGAGGAGGGGAAGAGGAGGAGGGGGGATGAGGGGAGGAGGGGGAGGAGGGAGGAGGAGGAGGAGAGAAAGGGGGGGAGGAGGGGAGGAGGGAGGAGGAGGAGGAGAGAGAGAAGGAGGAGGAGGAGGGAGGGGGGAAGAGGAGGGGAGAAGGAGGAGGAAGGAGGGAGGAGGAGGAGAGAAGGATGGAGAAGGAGGAGGAAGAGAGAAGGAGGAGGAGGAGGGAGGGGGGGAAGAGGAGGGGAGAAGGAGGAGGAAGGAGGGAGGAGGAGGAGAGAAGGATGGAGAAGGAGGAGGAAGAGAGAAGGAGGAGGAGGAGGGAGGAAGGAGGGGAAGAGGAGGAGAGAAGGAGGAAGGAGGGGAAGAGGAGAGAGAGAAGGAGGGGAAGAGGAGGAGAGAAGGAGGAAGGAGGGGAAGAGGAGAGAGAGAAGGAGGAAGGAGGGGAAGAGGAGGAGAGAAGGAGGAAGGAGGGGAAGAGGAGAGAGAGAAGGAGGAAGGAGGGGAAGAGGAGAGAGAGAAGGAGGGAGAAGGAGGAGGAGGAGGGAGGGGGGAGGAGGGGAAGAGGATGGGAGAAGGAGGAGGAAGGAGACAAGGAGGCAGGAGGAGGAGAGAAGGATGGAGGAGGAAGGAGAGAAGGATGGAGGAGGAAGAGAGAAGGAGGAAGGAGGGGAAGAGGAGGAGAGAAGGAGGAAGGAGGGGAAGAGGAGAGAGAGAAGGAGGAAGGAGGGGAAGAGGAGAGAGAGAAGCAGGAAGGAGGGGAAGAGGAGAGAGAGAAGGGGGAAGGAGGGGAAGAGGAGAGAGAGAAGGAGGAAGGAGGGGAAGAGGAGAGAGAGAAGGGGGAAGGAGGGGAAGAGGAGAGAGAGAAGGAGGAAGGAGGGGAAGAGGAGAGAGAGAAGGAGGAAGGAGGGGAAGAGGAGAGAGAGAAGGAGGAAGGAGGGGAAGAGGAGAGAGAGAAGGAGGAAGGAGGGGAAGAGGAGAGAGAGAAGGAGGAAGGAGGGGAAGAGGAGAGAGAGAAGGAGGAAGGAGGGGAAGAGGAGAGAGAGAAGGAGGAAGGAGGGGAAGAGGAGAGAGAGAAGGAGGAAGGAGGGGAAGAGGAGAGAGAGAAGGAGTAGTTAAAATCACTTTTCTTTTTGCTCCGTCATGCTTCAGGATGCAGCTCTCATACTGTTCGCAGAGCTTCTGTAATATTTCTGTACATGTTGAACTGTAATGTGACGGAGGAGGGCGAGGCTGCGGGGGTGAAGAATGTGGAGCGATGAAAAGCAGCGTAGATATAAAACAGATAGATGGTTGGAGTTAAAGTGCAGAGAGTGCTCAGCCCGAGGTGTGTTTCCACAAAGACACTAATGGCTCTCTGCAGGAGGAGGGGTCTCTGCTCGCTCCGGGCTTCAAGTAGGAAATCACATTGTGTCTAATGAAAGGTTTCTGCTACCCCCCCCCCCCCCTCGCCCCCCCCTCGCCCCCATTCCAGGAGGGCTGACACACTGAACCGGTTCTCTGCAACTTCCTGCAGACTTTTCTGTCAGCCCCCTCATGAGTCTGCACCCCCTTCAACACCTCCAGTTCAAGGAGGGGCCGACTCCTCATCTCGTTGTCATGGTAGATATTACAGAGGCGTCATGTTACGGGCATGTTTTAGACTCTTCTAATCAGAACCCCCCCAGGTCCCCCTACTTGCAACCAGGTCACATATTCTGTAAAATCCTCTTCTCCATGTTCCTCTAACTCTAACATGTCTCTAGTCCGTCTACAAACCCCCCAATGATGAGAAAAGTCCATCCTCTCAGTCTTCTGCCTGCTCCACTTTTCAGAAAATGTGTGCTCAAACAGGCCGTTTGGAGATTTTCCCTTCATGACATCACAAAGGGCAGTAGCCCCTCCCCCAGGTGGGTGACACTCCCACAGCTAGGTGTTTGTTCTGCCCTCTGAGTCTGCCTTCTCACCGTAAACAATAGGACATGGAGCGACAAAGACAGAGTACACCCAAGCCCTTCCAGAGAGGGGGCGTGGTCAGACACAGCTCATTTACATATTTAAAGGTACAGACACAGAAACAGCCTGTTCTGAGCAGGGCTGAAATAGAGGGGTTTATAGACATGATCAAATACAGGATCAGAGTGGATTTAGAACAAGAAACTTCACACACATGTTGAAGAGGAGCTCTGAGACTTATTTAAACTGAAGAAGAAGAAGAAGAGGATATGTGACCTTTAACGTGTTGGTGTGAAACATGTTTCTTACCCAGAACAACCTTCACTCCCTTTATGTTTTATGCAACTCAAACTTTGGCTGTGACTGTTAAACATTTATCAGGGGAAAAGGATTGTTTTATTTTTCATGATTGTCCTTTCATCACGGAGGACGAGGATCCATGAGGAGTCTTCTTTCTACAGATTTTGTATAAATTCAGTTTCTATTCAGTGGTGGTGAGCTTACACAGGTCAAAGGTCAACATTTCAATCATGGATGTGGATATAACGGTAATAATTGTAGAGTGAGTAGTAATAACTGGGTCAGTTTGTGAGGATCTGAGAGGTGGATCGACTTCTGTCTTTGACTGAGTTTACTGATTTCATGTTTACTGCATCAGGATACAAACTAAAGTCCAGTTCTTCATCTTTGATGTTCAGGTGAAGCATCGTGTATGATAGAGAAGAAGAAGAAGAACTCTGAGCTGGTCGTGTTCAGCTGCCCGTTGTCTTTAAATCATTGGACTGTTTGAAAAGATGTCAGCTTGGTGCTGCTGGCTGATCGCTCTTTTCTCCCAATGTTTCCACTGACGAGTAACACCTTCACACACACACACACACACACACACACACACACACACACACACACACACACACACACACACACACACACACACACACACACACACACACACACACACACACACACACACACACACACACACACACACACACACACACTCACTCACTCTGCAGGTTCCCTCATTTATATTCACAGCGAGCGTGGCGGCGTCTTCCTCTTGGCTTATGTTTGCCAGGACAACCAGAGACGGAGCTCCACGCCGCACAGCTCCAAGGATTTCCTTTTATGAAGGGGAGGGGCCAGACAAACTGGATGACAGACCAGTGTGTACACGTGTGTGTGTGTGTACGCGTGTGAGTGCACAGTGAGCTGGTGTCTGATGACTACCAATGTATTGACCTTTGAGTTAAACCCGCTGAGCTCCTCACAGATCGGTTCACATTAGGACGCCACTTTCACATTAGGACGCCACGTTCCACCTCGTCAGTGTAATCAGCAGCTGTTAGAGCTGCTCAGGTTTGATCTCATTTATTTAGTTTTAAATATTTAGCGGGCTTGGAGGTTGTTCTCGTGCAGCGAGCTTCATGATGGAAAGATTTCTGCCTTCTTATGAATCAACAGATAACTGTTGAATTGTCCCTTTTCACACGCCATCTGTGCACGCCGCGGGGGGTCCTCCGTTACAACACACAGTCTGTTCGTGCAGAACGGTTCAAATCATTTTATATTCTATTAAATACAAATGTCTGATTATTAAAGTATTTATAGCAACATAGAAGAGATCCTTTATCAGCCAGACAAGGAAACATCAGCTGTCAGGGATAAACCTCCGAGAGACGGCGTGAGAGAGGACGAGAGAGAGGACGAGAGAGAGGACGTGAGAGTGGACGAGAGAGAGGACGAGAGAGGACGAGCGAGTGGACGTGAGAGTGGACGAGAGAGAGAACGTGAGAGGACGAGAGAGAGAACGTGAGAGGACGAGAGAGTGGACGAGAGAGAGGACGTGAGAGTGGACGAGAGAGAGGATGAGAGAGGACGAGAGAGAGAACGTGAGAGGACGAGAGAGTGGACGAGAGAGAGGACGAGAGAGAGGACGAGAGAGGACGAGCGAGTGGACGTGAGAGTGGACGAGAGAGAGAACGTGAGAGGACAAGAGAGAGAGAACGTGAGAGGACGAGAGAGTGGACGTGAGAGAGGACGTGAGAGTGGACGAGAGAGTGGACGAGAGAGAGGACGAGAGAGAGGACGTGAGAGTGGACGAGAGAGTGGACGTGAGAGTGGACGAGAGAGAGGACGAGAGAGGACTAGCGAGTGGACGTGAGAGTGGACGAGAGAGAGAACGTGAGAGGACGAGAGAGAGAACGTGAGAGGACGAGAGAGTGGACGAGAGAGAGGACGTGAGAGTGGACGAGAGAGAGGACGAGAGAGGACATGAGAAGACGAGAGAGAGAACGTGAGAGGACGAGAGAGTGGAGGTGAGAGTGGACGAGAGAGAGGACGAGAGAGAGAACGTGAGAGGACGAGAGAGAGAACGCGAGAGGACGAGAGAGTGGACGAGAGAGAGGACGTGAGAGAGGACGTGAGAGTGGACGAGAGAGAGGACGAGAGAGGACGTGAGAGAGGACGTGAGAGTGGACGAGAGAGAGGACGAGAGAGAGAACGTGAGAGGACGAGAGAGTGGACGAGAGAGAGGACGTGAGAGAGGACGTGAGAGTGGACGAGAGAGTGGACGAGAGAGAGGACGAGAGAGAGGACGTGAGAGAGGACGTGAGAGTGGACGAGAGAGTGGACGTGAGAGTGGACGAGAGAGAGGACGTGAGAGAGGATGTGAGAGAGGATGAGAGAGAGGACGTGAGAGAGGACGTGAGAGTGGACGAGAGAGAGGACGAGAGAGGACGAGCGAGTGGACGTGAGAGTGGACGTGAGAGTGGACGAGAGAGGACGTGAGAGAGGACGTGAGAGAGGACGAGAGAGTGGACGTGAGAGAGGACGAGAGAGTGGACGTGAGAGGGGACGAGAGAGAGGACGTGAGAGAGAGGACGTGAGAGAGGACGAGAGAGAGGACGTGAGAGAGAACGTGAGAGAGGACGAGCGAGTGGATGAGAGAGAGGACGTGAGAGAGGACGAGAGAGTGGACGAGAGAGAGAACGTGAGAGGACGAGAGAGTGGACGAGAGAGAGGACGTGAGAGAGGACGTGAGAGTGGACGAGAGAGTGGACGAGAGAGAGGACGAGAGAGAGGACGTGAGAGAGGACGAGAGAGAGGACGAGAGAGGACGAGAGAGTGGACGAGAGAGAGGACGTGAGAGAGGACGTGAGAGAGGACGTGAGAGTGGACGAGAGAGAGGACGTGAGAGAGGATGAGAGAGAGGACGAGAGAGAGGACGTGAGAGTGGACGAGAGAGAGGACGTGAGAGAGGACGTGAGAGAGGACGTGAGAGAGGACGTGAGAGTGGACGAGAGAGAGGACGTGAGAGAGGACGAGAGAGGACGAGAGAGTGGACGAGAGAGAGGACGTGAGAGAGGACGAGAGAGAGGACGAGAGAGGACGAGAGAGTGGACGAGAGAGAGGACGTGAGAGTGGACGAGAGAGAGGACGAGAGAGAGGACGAGAGAGTGGACGAGAGAGAGGACGAGAGAGAGGACGTGAGAGAGGACGAGAGAGAGAACGTGAGAGGACGAGAGAGAGAACGTGAGAGGACGAGAGAGTGGACGAGAGAGAGGACGTGAGAGAGGACTTGAGAGTGGACGAGAGAGGACGTGAGAGAGGACGAGAGAGAGAACGTGAGAGGACGAGAGAGAGAACGTGAGAGGACGAGAGAGTGGACGAGAGAGAGGACGTGAGAGAGGACGTGAGAGTGGACGAGAGAGTGGACGAGAGAGAGGACGAGAGAGAGAACGTGAGAGGACGAGAGAGTGGACGAGAGAGAGGACGAGAGAGAGAACGTGAGAGGACGTGAGAGAGGACGAGAGAGAGGACGAGAGAGGACGAGAGAGTGGACGAGAGAGAGGACGTGAGAGAGGACATGAGAGAGGACGTGAGAGCGGACGAGAGAGAGGACGAGAGAGAGGACGTGAGAGAGGACGTGAGAGTGGACGAGAGAGTGGACGTGAGAGTGGACGAGAGAGAGGACGTGAGAGAGGATGTGAGAGAGGATGAGAGAGAGGACGTGAGAGTGGACGAGAGAGAGGACGAGAGAGGACGAGCGAGTGGACGTGAGAGTGGACGTGAGAGTGGACGAGAGAGGACGTGAGAGAGGACGTGAGAGAGGACGAGAGAGTGGACGTGAGAGAGGACGAGAGAGTGGACGTGAGAGGGGACGAGAGAGAGGACGTGAGAGAGAGGACGTGAGAGAGGACGAGAGAGAGGACGTGAGAGAGAACGTGAGAGAGGACGAGCGAGTGGATGAGAGAGAGGACGTGAGAGAGGACGAGAGAGTGGACGAGAGAGAGAACGTGAGAGGACGAGAGAGTGGACGAGAGAGAGGACGTGAGAGAGGACGTGAGAGTGGACGAGAGAGTGGACGAGAGAGAGGACGAGAGAGAGGACGTGAGAGAGGACGAGAGAGAGGACGAGAGAGGACGAGAGAGTGGACGAGAGAGAGGACGTGAGAGAGGACGTGAGAGAGGACGTGAGAGTGGACGAGAGAGAGGACGTGAGAGAGGATGAGAGAGAGGACGAGAGAGAGGACGTGAGAGTGGACGAGAGAGAGGACGTGAGAGAGGACGTGAGAGAGGACGTGAGAGAGGACGTGAGAGTGGACGAGAGAGAGGACGTGAGAGAGGACGAGAGAGGACGAGAGAGTGGACGAGAGAGAGGACGTGAGAGAGGACGAGAGAGAGGACGAGAGAGGACGAGAGAGTGGACGAGAGAGAGGACGTGAGAGTGGACGAGAGAGAGGACGAGAGAGAGGACGAGAGAGTGGACGAGAGAGAGGACGAGAGAGAGGACGTGAGAGAGGACGAGAGAGAGAACGTGAGAGGACGAGAGAGAGAACGTGAGAGGACGAGAGAGTGGACGAGAGAGAGGACGTGAGAGAGGACGTGAGAGTGGACGAGAGAGTGGACGAGAGAGAGGACGAGAGAGAGAACGTGAGAGGACGAGAGAGTGGACGAGAGAGAGGACGAGAGAGAGAACGTGAGAGGACGTGAGAGAGGACGAGAGAGAGGACGAGAGAGGACGAGAGAGTGGACGAGAGAGAGGACGTGAGAGAGGACATGAGAGAGGACGTGAGAGCGGACGAGAGAGAGGACGAGAGAGAGAACGTGAGAGGACGAGAGAGAGAACGTGAGAGGACGAGCGAGTGGACGAGAGAGAGGACGAGAGAGAGGACGAGAGAGAGAACGTGAGAGGACGAGAGAGAGGACGTGAGAGGACGAGAGAGAGGACGTGAGAGAGAGGACGTGAGAGAGGACGTGAGAGAGGACCAGCGAGTGGACGTGAGAGAGGACGAGCGAGTGGACGAGCGAGTGGACGAGCGAGTGGACGAGAGAGAGGACGTGAGAGAGGACGAGCGAGTGGAAGAGCGAGTGGACGAGAGAGTGGACGTGAGAGAGGACGAGAGAGAGGACGAGCGAGTGGACGAGCGAGTGGACGAGAGAGAGGACATGAGAGAGGACGAGAGAGAGGACATGAGCGAGTGGACGAGAGAGTGGACGTGAGAGAGGACGAGAGAGAGGACGAGCGAGTGGACGAGAGAGAGGACGTGAGAGAGGACGAGAGAGAGGACGAGCGAGTGGACGAGAGAGAGGACGAGAGAGAGGACGAGCGAGTGGACGTGAGAGAGAACGTGAGAGAGGACGAGAGAGAGGACGAGCGAGTGGACGTGAGAGAGGACGTGAGAGAGGACGTGAGAGAGGACGAGAGAGAGGACGAGAGAGTGGACATGAGAGAGGATGAGAGAGAGGACGAGCGAGTTAATTTAGAATCCTTCCTGCTGGTCGTATCAGAGCGAGGAAACAAGCGACCTTTGTGTTTGTGTCTGTCGGTTTGACCTGAAGCTCAGAGGAAAGGCCATTAGAGAAACATCCGCTCTTATTTTCAGTTCAGTTCCAGCACGCCACGTGGAATCATCTTTGATCCTCCAGGTCGCTGAAACAACGCCTCCTTGTTACCTCAGATACCTGCCTCCATCTCTTTCTCTGTCAGACGTGTCGCCTCTCAGAGGTCACTGTTCACTTCTCTGGGTCTCAGTGGGATTCCTTTCTCCTCTTCTCCTCGTCTCCTCGTCTCCTCTTCTCCCCGTCTCCTCTTCTCCCCGTCTCCTCTTCTCCCCGTCTCCTCTTCTCCTCTTCTCCTCTTCTCCTCTTCTCCTCTTCTCCTCGTCTCCTCGTCTCCTCTTCTCCCCGTCTCCTCTTCTCCCCGTCTCCTCTTCTCCCCGTCTCCTCTTCTCCTCTTCTCCTCTTCTCCTCTTCTCCCCATCTCCTCTTCTCCTCGTCTCCTCGTCTCCTCTTCTCCCCGTCTCCTCTTCTCCCCGTCTCCTCTTCTCCTCGTCTCCTCTTCTCCCCGTCTCCTCTTCTCCCCGTCTCCTCTTCTCCTCTTCTCCCCGTCTCCTCTTCTCCTCTTCTCCTCTTCTCCTCTTCTCCTCTTCTCCCCGTCTCCTCTTCTCCTCTTCTCCCCGTCTCCTCTTCTCCTCTTCTCCCCGTCTCCTCTTCTCCTCCTCTCCTCTTCTCCTCGTCTCCTCTTCTCCTCTTCTCCTCGTCTCCTCTTCTCCCCGTCTCCTCTTCTCCTCTTCTCCTCCTCTCCCCGTCTCCTCTTCTCCTCTTCTCCTCTTCTCCCCGTCTCCTCTTCTCCTCGTCTCCTCTTCTCCCCGTCTCCTCTTCTCCTCCTCTCCTCTTCTCCTCGTCTCCTCTTCTCCTCTTCTCCTCGTCTCCTCTTCTCCCCGTCTCCTCTTCTCCTCCTCTCCTCTTCTCCTCGTCTCCTCTTCTCCTCGTCTCCTCTTCTCCCCGTCTCCTCTTCTCCCCGTCTCCTCGTCTCCTCTTCTCCTCGTCTCCTCTTCTCCCCGTCTCCTCTTCTCCTCCTCTCCTCTTCTCCTCTTCTCCTCTTCTCCTCTTCTCCTCGTCTCCTCTTCTCCTCGTCTCCTCTTCTCCTCGTCTCTTCACATTGTTGTGTTAGCATGCTAATGTTAGCTCTCGTTAGTTAGCTCATAGCTTCACATTGTTGTGTTAGCATGCTAATGTTAGCGCTCTTTAGTTAGCTCGTAGCTTCACATTGTTGTGTTAGCATGCTAATGTTAGCGCTCTTTAGTTAGCTCGTAGCTTCACATTTCATGTAAACTGACCCAGAATGAGCGTGATCTAAAAACTCTTCCTAACATCCAAATAATCAGTGAGTATGTTCTTCTTCTTCTCTCTAGTTCTTGACTAAAACAGCTTTTATACACAAGGGGAGGAGCCGGCCGTCCCGTCCATGTAAACACGGCTCTGACAACAACACAGCCAGCGGGACTCGAGCTTCTCCCTCATTGTAGACAGTCAGGACTCAGAGACACATTTACACAGGACAGACTTTATGATTTATTTATGTTTATATGATATATAAATATAAATATATATTTATGTTTAACATGTTGAACATTATTTCTTTTATGTTAGAAAAATTAAAACGTAAATCTCGTTTAACTTCATCACTTCGAATGAGGCGTTCATTTCAGCGAGGGAAAACGTGTCACTTTAATCTCGCCAGCGTCTTTTATTAAAGGTTTTCATTCATTTGGGTCCATGACAAATCCAGACATCTCTCTCCACCTCCGCTGCTGTCAGCGCGTACAAACCGACCCCCCCTGTTTTATTATCAGAGAGCTCGCCGTTAATCCCAGAGACCAACAGGGCGATGATCCGCATCAAAGCGTTCCAGCTGGATCGTACGAGAGACGGTTAAATGCTTTCATCAGGATTATTCTCTCCTTCGTTTCTTCTTTCTCTGAATGTGACCACTGACACGTGTCTGTGATGATCAGCATGATGACGGACGGGACGCTCAATCCATCCATCACGTGATGACGGACGGGACGCTCAATCCATCCATCACGTGATGACGGACGGGACGCTCAATCCATCCATCACGTGATGACGGACGGGACGCTCAATCCATCCATCACGTGATGACGGACGGGACGCTCAATCCATCCATCACGTGATGACGGACGGGACGCTCAATCCATCCATCACGTGATGACGGACGGGACGCTCAATCCATCCATCACGTGATGACGGACGGGACGCTCAATCCATCCATCACGTGATGACGGACGGGACGCTCAATCCATCCATCACGTGATGACGGACGGGACGCTCAATCCATCCATCACGTGATGACGGACGGGACGCTCAATCCATCCATCACGTGATAACGGACGGGACGCTCAATCCATCCATCACGTGATGACGGACGGGACGCTCAATCCATCCATCACGTGATGACGGACGGGACGCTCAATCCATCCATCACATGTTACATTTAAAGTCGCAGGATGCCGGGACGTTGTTTTGTTTTGCTCCTCACATTAGTTTCAGTTGAATTAAAATCAGACAGAGAAAAAGTGGTTAATAATAAATCACAGTACGTAAACTCCTCCACCAGGGGGCGCTCCATCAAAACAACACCAAGAGATGAATCATGGGAGTGATTCTCCCTTCTCATGACATTCTCATCGACCTCATCGTGGTCACGTCTTGTCGTCTGTCTCCTTCTCATCGTGGTCACGTCTTATCGTCTGTCTCCTCATCGTGGTCACGTCTTGTCGTCTGTCTCCTTCTCATCGTGGTCACGTCTTGTCGTCTGTCTCCTTCTCATCGTGGTCACGTCTTATCGTCTGTCTCCTCATCGTGGTCACGTCTTATCGTCTGTCTCCTCATCGTGGTCACGTCTTATCGTCTGTCTCCTTCTCATCGTGGTCACGTCTTATCGTCTGTCTCCTTCTCATCGTGGTCACGTCTTGTCGTCTGTCTCCTTCTCATCGTGGTCACGTCTTATCGTCTGTCTCCTTCTCATCGTGGTCACGTCTTGTCGTCTGTCTCCTTCTCATCGTGGTCACGTCTTATCGTCTGTCTCCTTCTCATCGTGGTCACGTCTTGTCGTCTGTCTCCTTCTCATCGTGGTCACGTCTTATCGTCTGTCTCCTCATCGTGGTCACGTCTTGTAGTCTGTCTCCTTCTCATCGTGGTCACGTCTTATCGTCTGTCTCCTTCTCATCGTGGTCACGTCTTATCGTCTGTCTCCTTCTCATCGTGGTCACGTCTTATCGTCTGTCTCCTCATCGTGGTCACGTCTTGTAGTCTGTCTCCTTCTCATCGTGGTCACGTCTTATCGTCTGTCTCCTTCTCATCGTGGTCACGTCTTATCGTCTGTCTCCTCATCGTGGTCACGTCTTATCGTCTGTCTCCTTCTCATCGTGGTCACGTCTTATCGTCTGTCTCCTTCTCATCGTGGTCACGTCTTATCGTCTGTCTCCTCATCGTGGTCACGTCTTATCGTCTGTCTCCTTCTCATCGTGGTCACGTCTTATCGTCTGTCTCCTCATCGTGGTCACGTCTTGTCGTCTGTCTCCTTCTCATCGTGGTCACGTCTTATCGTCTGTCTCCTCATCGTGGTCACGTCTTGTCGTCTGTCTCCTCATCGTGGTCACGTCTTATCGTCTGTCTCCTTCTCATCGTGGTCACGTCTTATCGTCTGTCTCCTTCTCATCGTGGTCACGTCTTATCGTCTGTCTCCTTCTCATCGTGGTCACGTCTTATCGTCTGTCTCCTTCTCATCGTGGTCACGTCTTGTCGTCTGTCTCCTTCTCATCGTGGTCACGTCTTATCGTCTGTCTCCTCATCGTGGTCACGTCTTGTCGTCTGTCTCCTTCTCATCGTGGTCACGTCTTATCGTCTGTCTCCTTCTCATCGTGGTCACGTCTTATCGTCTGTCTCCTTCTCATCGTGGTCACGTCTTGTCGTCTGTCTCCTTCTCATCGTGGTCACGTCTTATCGTCTGTCTCCTCATCGTGGTCACGTCTTATCGTCTGTCTCCTTCTCATCGTGGTCACGTCTTATCGTCTGTCTCCTCATCGTGGTCACGTCTTATCGTCTGTCTCCTTCTCATCGTGGTCACGTCTTATCGTCTGTCTCCTTCTCATCGTGGTCACGTCTTATCGTCTGTCTCCTTCTCATCGTGGTCACGTCTTATCGTCTGTCTCCTTCTCATCGTGGTCATCTCTTGTCTCCTTCTCATCGTGGTCACGTCTTGTCATCTGTCTCCTTCTCATCGTGGTCACGTCTTATCGTCTGTCTCCTCATCGTGGTCACGTCTTATCGTCTGTCTCCTCATCGTGGTCACGTCTTATCGTCTGTCTCCTTCTCATCGTGGTCACGTCTTATCGTCTGTCTCCTTCTCATCGTGGTCACGTCTTGTCGTCTGTCTCCTTCTCATCGTGGTCACGTCTTATCGTCTGTCTCCGTCTCATCGTGGTCACGTCTTGTCGTCTGTCTCCTTCTCATCGTGGTCACGTCTTATCGTCTGTCTCCTCATCGTGGTCACGTCTTATCGTCTGTCTCCTTCTCATCGTGGTCACGTCTTATCGTCTGTCTCCTACTCATCGTGGTCACGTCTTATCGTCTGTCTCCTTCTCATCGTGGTCACGTCTTATCGTCTGTCTCCTTCTCATCGTGGTCACGTCTTGTCGTCTGTCTCCTTCTCATCGTGGTCACGTCTTATCGTCTGTCTCCTCATCGTGGTCACGTCTTATCGTCTGTCTCCTCATCGTGGTCACGTCTTATCGTCTGTCTCCTCATCGTGGTCACGTCTTATCGTCTGTCTCCTTCTCATCGTGGTCACGTCTTATCGTCTGTCTCCTTCTCATCGTGGTCACGTCTTGTCGTCTGTCTCCTTCTCATCGTGGTCACGTCTTATCGTCTGTCTCCTTCTCATCGTGGTCACGTCTTATCGTCTGTCTCCTTCTCATCGTGGTCACGTCTTATCGTCTGTCTCCTTCTCATCGTGGTCACGTCTTGTCGTCTGTCTCCTTCTCATCGTGGTCACGTCTTATCGTCTGTCTCCTCATCGTGGTCACGTCTTATCGTCTGTCTCCTTCTCATCGTGGTCACGTCTTATCGTCTGTCTCCTTCTCATCGTGGTCACGTCTTATCGTCTGTCTCCTTCTCATCGTGGTCACGTCTTATCGTCTGTCTCCTTCTCATCGTGGTCACGTCTTGTCGTCTGTCTCCTTCTCATCGTGGTCATCTCTTGTCTCCTTCTGGTATTTTTTTTTTCCCCCGAGCTGTCGATGTTTGCTCTCCTCCACAAGCTGCCTCTCTTATTTATTTCTGGCATCCTTCGGCTGGCCCCGGAGACCAGACACATTTTCCTCTCCGCTCTGGTATTTCAGGATTCAGATGATCGGTGTGTCCTCGAGCTGGTGCACCAATCACATCGCTCCGTTTCTCCTCTCAAACAGTCGGCTGTGAGGACTCGGGCTTTTGGCACAAACATCCAACACACCGCCTGCAGGGCAAACACTGACCCCCTCTGGATCTGTGTTGGCTGCTTGTGACAGATTGGGTTGTGATATTAATTTTAATTTGTGATCTCTGAACTCGGCTGTGACTGCTCTTTACTCATCTCTCTCTCTCTCTCTCTCTCTCTCTCTCTCTCTCTCTCTCTCTCAGGGTTTATATTTATATTTCTCCTGCAGGGAGGAGAAGTGTCGTTGTTTCTCACGTTACTCAACTTTTGACCGGCTGCTGTTCTCATCTTAAAGAGGAGAAGTGTGAACTTCATTTAGAGCTCTAAAAAATAAGTACAGTTTGCATTAAAGGAGCAGTCTGTAACTCTGACCCCTAGTGTTTAAAATGGGTACTGCAGTCTAAATTCTAAACATCATAGAGAGCTGTCTCTCCCCCCCCCCCCCCCCCCTCCTCTCTAGAGTCCATGCTCACACAGGTCACCATGTGGTGGACTCTGAAGCTTCAGTGTTTATCCAGCTCTGCATGGGTCTGTAAACCTTTCTGTGTTCTAACCTCTCTCCATTTTTCAAAAGCATCTCCAATATTGATCCTAGTTTGAACACGTTTCTGCTCGTGGAGCTTATTAGAAACATGCAGAGGCTTTTTAGGTCGGGTACAATCACTTCTATCTGAACCACTTCTCTTGCCCGCTTCCATCGCTGCAACACCTGTTGACCTGATAACTGCTCTCATATCTGACAAACCGAGGGAGTCCAAAACGGCCGTGTGGGCGGTGCATTAAAAGCGCCTACCTTCTCTGCCTGTGCCTTGATTTATTTTGCTTTGAGTCGATATCTGTTTCTTTGTAGTTGTTTTTAATATTTGGTATTTTAATGGCACATGTTTTTGTTTCTTTGTGTTTGTGATGACTTTGTGTCTTTAAAGACGTGTTGTGTCTCTTATTAGACTCTTCATTAGTTTATCCTCCTCTGAGTCTCTGTCAAACTCTGGTCCTGTTTATGTGCTCTTTGTTGATCGTCCTGCTGCTGGTTTCTGTCCCTTTGTAGTCTTTTTGAGGCCGTTTGTCTCTCACTCGTTGTTCTATGATAGTTTTTGGTGTCTTGTTTCTATTTCAGGATGAAACATTTGAGCTGAAAGCTTAGAGTGCAGCCTTTCTCTGCATATCAGAGAACACATTTAAGAGTGTGACGGTGAGGAACAATTTGGGACAGCAGAGAGGCGCTGAGTTCTGACTCGTGGATTCACTGTGACATTAGTGAATCTGTTATTTAATCTTTTATATCTCCTCTCTCCCTGGAATTAAATGTCAGGTATAAACACACCTGGAGGCCGTCTGACTCCGTGGTAACCAAATTAAACCGCTGCCATGCGTAGAGCCATGTGGGGGAAAGTTCAGACTGAAACACCAAACTGTCAGCTGATAGTTCATCTTTCTCCTGACTCCAATTACAAAGATTCAATACGAGGCTGCACGTAAACACTGTCTCCTCTCTGTGAGGAGGTTCCTGGTTTGAATCCCCGTTTGACGGGAGTCTCTCTGTGAGGAGGTTCCTGGTTTGAATCCCCGTTTGACGGGAGTCTCTCTGTGAGGAGGTTCCTGGTTTGAATCCCCGTCTGTCGGGAGTCTCTCTGTGAGGAGGTTCCTGGTTTGAATCCCCGTTTGAAGGGAGTCTCTCTGTGAGGAGGTTCCTGGTTTGAATCCCCGTTTGACAGGAGTCTCTCTGTGAGGAGGTTCCTGGTTTGATCGATGTAGAGGTTAAAACTAATGTCAAAATTCAAAAATACAACCGACTGCAGAGAGAACTGAGAGTGCCCACTGACACCTCCCTCTCTCTCTCTTTCTCTCTCTCTCTCTCTGTGACTAAAAACACTTTTCTCCAAGATATAAAAAAGCTGTTTTCTTCACCCTAAAAAACTCTGGTGGAGAAAAATCCTCCTCTGCCCACATTTGTATTTTTACTTTCGTATCTCTGGAATCTGAGAGACCGAGGTTTGAGTCGTCTGTGAGTCAATAAATCGATGTGTTGTTGTTCATAAATCAGAAAAGACATTTTACCTCAAATTATGATAAAAACACTAAAAACAAACGGATCCAAATCTTTTCTAAACGTGACAAAGGAACAAAATACTTCTTCACGCTCCAGAAGTTTTTAAATCTTCAGATATTCTCATTTAGATATCTTCATCCTCTCTGTGTTCACATCGAGTCGTCTTTTCTTCACGAGTTGAAATGAGGAACGTGTCAGAAAGTTTCTGTTGAAGCTTTAAATGCTTCGTGACTCTGCAGCTGGTGTCAGGTTTATTTTAGAAGAGTTATCTTTGGGTAAAAACTTGAGGACAGAACCATGAAGTAAAGTTTGAGACCTCGTGTTACCCGTCATTCTGTCCTCTGTAACATGTTCTGAATCAGTTTGAATAAAACATGAAGAAAGAAACCTCCTCTAACGGAGCGCTAAAGATGTTTGGATTCATCCTGAGCTTCCTTCATTAGGATCAGATGCTTATGTAACGCTGTGTCCAGTAAATATAACATGTAAGTGTGATGTTTGGACTCGGTAATGTGCATGTCATTAAGCTGACACGTTGAGCAGAGTGCTGTGGGTGGTGAGTGTCAGCTGGTGCTTCATATGGAGGAGGAATAAAGGGGGACTTAAAGGAGAAAGTGAGGCGGTGTGGGGGGGCAGAGACAGGTGTAGACCGGTCGGAGGCAGAAGAGAGTCAAAGGAAGCGTGGGAATGTGGAGGAGAAACGAGGAGAAGAGTCGGGTCGTGATGGAAGAACGTCTGAAGATTTCATGTTTAAAGTTTATTTATAACTTTACAAACATTACTGTAACACTTTTACACAAATCTGACCTGAGCTCTGAGGAATCCAACACTGCAGCAAAACAGAGGGGAAGACAAGCTGAATCATCTCCAGCTAAGATATGAATCCAAAAATCCCAAAAATGCAGTTCCTCCAGTGTCCACTAGAGTCTGTCTCCTGCAGTGAGTCAGTCCTCATAGAGCTCTATGTTAAAATGTCTAACTTTACAGCTGCAGTTCCTCCAGTGTCCACTAGAGTCTGTCTCCTGCAGTGAGTCAGTCCTCATAGAGCTCTATGTTAAAATGTCTAACTTTACAGTTGCAGTTCCTCCAGTGTCCACTAGAGTCTGTCTCCTGCAGTGAGTCAGTCCTCATAGAGCTCTATGTTAAAATGTCTAACTTTACAGTTGCAGTTCCTCCAGTGTCCACTAGAGTCTGTCTCCTGCAGTGAGTCAGTCCTCATAGAGCTCTATGTTAAAATGTACAACTTTACAGCTGCAGTTCCTCCAGTGTCCACTAGAGTCTGTCTCCTGCAGTGAGTCAGTCCTCATAGAGCTCCATGTTAAAATGTCTAACTTTACAGCTGCAGTTCCTCCAGTGTCCACTAGAGTCTGTCTCCTGCAGTGAGTCAGTCCTCATAGAGCCCCATGTTAAAATGTCTAACTTTACAGCTGCAGTTCCTCCAGTGTCCACTAGAGTCTGTCTCCTGCAGTGAGTCAGTCCCCATAGAGCTCTATGTTAAAATGTCTAACTTTACAGCTGCAGTTCCTCCAGTGTCCACTAGAGTCTGTCTCCTGCAGTGAGTCAGTCCCCATAGAGCTCTATGTTAAAATGTCTAACTTTACAGCTGCAGTTCCTCCAGTGTCCACTAGAGTCTGTCTCCTGCAGTGAGTCAGTCCCCATAGAGCTCTATGTTAAAATGTCTAACTTTACAGCTGCAGTTCCTCCAGTGTCCACTAGAGTCTGTCTCCTGCAGTGAGTCAGTCCCCATAGAGCTCTATGTTAAAATGTCTAACTTTACAGCTGCAGTTCCTCCAGTGTCCACTAGAGTCTGTCTCCTGCAGTGAGTCAGTCCTCATAGAGCTCTATGTTAAAATGTCTAACTTTACAGCTGCAGTTCCTCCAGTGTCCACTAGAGTCTGTCTCCTGCAGTGAGTCAGTCCTCATAGAGCTCTATGTCTGAATGAAAAGTGAGATCTGTCAAAAGGTAATTTTAACCAAAACAACAAAAAAAGTCTGAACTAAGTTTGGTTTGGTTTTATAACAAATAAAACGGAAGAGTGAAGTTTAAAGACTGAAAGTGTCAAATCATCAGAAGGAAGAGGGGAGGAGGGTGAGGGGTGGGGAGGTGTGGAAGATGATTAAAGGTGAGAAGGGGAGAGCAGGAGAGGAGATGAGGAAAAGGTTTAGAATAAAGAGAGAAGGTGAGGGCAGAGAGAGGGGAGGAGGTTAGGAGAGGAGAGGAGAGGGATAAAGGAGGTGTCGGAAGTAGGTGGGTAAGGGAGAAATAGGTGAGAACAGTGTGATGTGAGGAAAGGAGAGGAGGGGGAGAAAAGAAGATGATGATGGTTAGGAGAAAGAGAGGAGCAAAGACGGGATGGGGAGGAGGGGAGGGGTGAATGGGAGAGGAGTAGAGGTTGAAGAGAGGTGAGGAGAGAAGAAAAGGAAAGATAAAAGGTGGAGATAGAGAAAGGAGAAGATTGAGGTGAGCAGAGAGGGGGAAAGGAGGGGGGAGGGGAGGTAAAGAAAGAAAGAAAAGGGAGGAGAAGGTGAAG
>NW_026870237.1:52500-70000 GCF_963584025.1 Labrus mixtus
GTGTGTGTGTGTGTGTTTCAGTGTGTGTGTGTGTTTCAGTTTGTGTGTGTGTGTGTTTCAGTGTGTGTGTGTGTTTCAGTGTGTGTGTGTGTGTTTCAGTGTGTGTGTGTGTTTCAGTTTGTGTGTGTGTGTGTTTCAGTGTGTGTGTGTGTGTGTGTGTGTGTGTTTCAGTGTGTGTGTGTGTGTTTCAGTGTGTGTGTGTGTGTGTGTGTCTGTGTGTGTTTCAGTGTGTGTGTGTGTGTGTGTGTGTGTTTCAGTGTGTGTGTGTGTGTGTGTGTTTCAGTGTGTGTGTGTGTGTGTGTGTGTTTCAGTTTGTGTGTGTGTTTCAGTGTGTGTGTGTGTGTGTGTTTCAGTGTGTGTGTGTGTGTGTTTCAGTGTGTGTGTGTGTGTTTCAGTGTGTGTGTGTGTGTTTCAGTGTGTGTGTGTGTTTCAGTTTGTGTGTGTGTGTGTTTCAGTGTGTGTGTGTGTGTTTCAGTGTGTGTGTGTGTGTTTCAGTGTGTGTGTGTGTTTCAGTTTGTGTGTGTGTGTGTTTCAGTGTGTGTGTGTGTGTTTCAGTGTGTGTGTGTGTGTTTCAGTGTGTGTGTGTGTGTTTCAGTGTGTGTGTGTGTGTTTCAGTGTGTGTGTCTGTGTGTTTCAGTGTGTGTGTGTGTTTCAGTTTGTGTGTGTGTGTTTCAGTGTGTGTGTGTGTGTGTGTTTCAGTGTGTGTGTGTTTCAGTTTGTGTGTGTGTGTGTTTCAGTGTGTGTGTGTGTTTCAGTGTGTGTGTGTGTTTCAGTTTGTGTGTGTGTGTGTGTTTCAGTGTGTGTGTGTGTGTTTCAGTGTGTGTGTGTGTGTGTTTCAGTGTGTGTGTGTGTTTCAGTGTGTGTGTGTGTGTTCAGAAAGCGTTGGAGGTTTGAGGGATTAAAAAGCTGCACTGATCAATATCACACCGACTGTTTATGTGTTTGTGTTTATCTTCGTGGGGGGGGGCATGACTGACCTCTGACCCTCCTGTGTGAGTGACAGTGCACATATACATATATATATACAAACAATGTTACTCATTAAATTATTTATCCCAAACTCACCAGTTCATCTCTTGTTTTTATTGAGGGGGGGGGGGGAGGGGGGCGTAAGAGGTGACAAACTTAAAAACTTTAAAAA
The DNA here is from genome assembly GCF_963584025.1 of Labrus mixtus. Lineage (NCBI taxonomy): Eukaryota > Metazoa > Chordata > Actinopteri > Labriformes > Labridae > Labrus > Labrus mixtus. Next base: position 53,642 of record NW_026870237.1, read on the forward strand.
CATTTCATGAAGAGCGAATCAGAATTACACTGAAACCATCAAAGGCCTGTTTCACTCGAGGATGTTTGGACCCTGAACCACCACGTCCTCCTGTTGGCGGTCTGCAGTGACGGTCTCTGTCCATCCTCTCCGTCTGAACCAAAGCAAACAGGAGGCGCTCTCTCTCTTGCCTCGTCCGACCGGCGAGCGGCGGTCCTCCTCTCCGATAGCGATCTTAAGATATTTCTTAAATCTGTTCTTAAGAAAGTCTCGATAAGATTGGATTCATGATGTGATCTTAAACTGATGAATTATCCTTGTGTTTTTAAATTGATTAATGCCATTTCCTCGGGGTACTGATGGCCTAGCGGGTAGGTCATGCCTCATGTACAGAGACTGTAGTCGTACGAGCGAGTGACCCGCGTTCAGATCTGACCGATGACTCATTTTCCACACCTCTCTCTCCCTACTCTGTCCTCCGTCCTGTCAAATAAGACTTCTGTTTGTGATCCAACTATGTCTGAAAACATGAAGAATCTGCTCGCCGTGTGACATCACAGAGGAACTCATTATACTAACACCCGCCCCTCACCTCATATCCAATGAGGCTTATAATAATAAAAGTAATGAGACATTTAAGATGAGAAATTAAACACTTGCTTGGATTAACTTTTTTACTTTTTACCTGCAATTTGAAGCAGATTTCATAGCGACCCCGGTCCGTCCCTTTAATAGAATAGAATGACTTTATTGATCCCAAACTGGGAAATTGTGGCGTTACAGCAGCAGGTTATGCAAACACACAATATGAGTAAAAAACACAATGTTAGCAAATCTAAATATAATATAATATTAAATACAAAGTAAATAAGTACTAAAATATATCAAAAATAAGAATGTGAATATATACAACCAGGATTTAACTAAACATTACTAGTCTTAAATATGAAGATTAGATATGAAAGATTAAATGTAAATGTGCAAAAACAGAGTTGTAAATGAACAGTATTGACATGAGTTAAAGTGCATGAGTGTAGACATATTATCAGCAGAAACTATTCAATATAACGGAGAGTAGACAAATGAAGTGAACATGAGTGCAGGGATAATTTGTAAATGTAACATGTGCAGAACAGATGACAGTATGGAGAGACAGATATTATCATGATGACAGTTCTCTGCTCACATGAGGTGAGCTGTTGTACAGAGTTATGGCCTTCGGTAAGAAGGATTTCTTGTAACTGTCCTTGTGACAGCGGAGTTGTATGAGTCTGTTGGAGAAGCTGCTCCGCTGTTTGTCCAGTAGGGTGTGCAGAGGGCGATCAGGATTATCCATAATGGATAACAGTTTGTTCAGAGTCTTCCTCTCTGTCACCACTACAAAAGAGTCCAGCTTGCAGCCTATCACAGAGCAGGCCTTCTTAATCAGTTTGTCCAGTCTCTTAGTGTCACCAGCTCCAATGCTGCTCCCCCAGCAGACCACAGCAGAGAACAGTGCACTGGCCACAACAGACTGATAGAAGATCTCCAACATCTTGCTGCACACGTTGAAGGATCTCATCTTCCTCAGAAAGTAGAGTCGGCTCATCCCCTTCTTGTGCACAGCCTGAGTGTTGGCCTTCCAGTTCAGTTTGTTGTCTATGTTGACACCCAGGTACTTGTACTCCTCCACCACAGACACATCCTCTCCCAGGATGCACAGCGGTGGTGGCTCTGTCCTCTTCCTTCTGAAGTCGATCACCATCTCCCTGGTCTTATCCACGTTCAGAATCAGGTGATTTCTTCCTGTCCACTCCACAAAGTTATCCACCAGCTCTGTGTACTCCCCCTCTCGCCCATCATTTATACACCCCACCACCGGAGTCATCAGAAAACTTCTGCAAGTGGCATGACCTGGAGTTGTAGGGTGCACTCCTGTGGTGCGGGGCCAGAGGCCAAAGAGTTCACCATGGGGGATTGGGGAGAGGGAGAAAATACAAAGGGAGGCTGTAAGGTGTGAAGTACAGGGGTGTTGTTTGAGGTGGGTTGGGGGGGAGGGAGAAAATACAAAGGGAGGCAGGGAGGTGTGAAGTACAGGGGTGTTGTTTGAGGTGGGTTGGGGGAGGGAGAATATACAGAGGGAGGCAGGGAGGTGTGAAGTACAGGGGTGTTGTTTGAGGTGGGTTGGGGGGGGGAGGGAGAATATACAGAGGGAGACAGGGAGGTGTGAAGCACAGGGGTGTTGTTTGAGGTGGGAGAGGCAGCTGAAGGCTGTGCACTAAACCGGTTGAAGAACAGGTTTAGCTCATTTGCCCTCTCCAGGCTGCCAGAATGTTGTCTTTCTCTCCCTTTGAATCCAGTGATTTCCCTCATTCCAGTCCACACATCCCTCAAGTTGTTCTGATGGAGTTTGGCCTCCAGCTTTCTCCTGTATGAGTCCTTGCACTCCCTCAGCTTTTCCCTCAGATCGTGCTGTATCCTCCTCAGCTCCTCCCTGTTTCCAGACCTAAAGGTCTTGAAACCGTGTTTCTTTTTGTTGAGAAGGGCTTTCAGGTCACTGGTGATCCAGGGTTTGTTGTTAGGAAAACAGTGTACAGTCCGGGCCGGTAAAGCAGTGTTTTCACAGAATTTAAAGTATTCTGTGATGCAGTCAGTCATGCTGTTAATGTCCTCTCCATGTGGCTCGCAGAGTACATCCCAGTCTGTGGACTCAAAGCAGTCCTGCAGTGCCTCATTGCTCTCCTGTGTCCACCTCCTAACAGTCCTGGTGGTCACAGGCTGTCTTTGGACCAGGGGGAATACTCTGGTGTCAGTAGGACCAGGTTGTGGTCTGATCTGCCCAGGGGGGGAGGGGCAGTGGTACTGTATGCTTCCTTAACGTTGGCATACAGAAGGTCCAGTGTTTTATTTTCTCTAGTTGGAAAGTTAAAATAGTGATGAAAAGTGGGTAGTGTTTTGTCCATTTTTACATGATTAAAGTCCCCGGTAATGGCTACAAAAGCATTTGGATGCTTAGTTTGAAGCTGTGAAACAGTTGAGTGAAGTGCATCACTCGCAGACTCGGCATCAGCTCACGGTGGGATGTAAACAGCTATAACAATGGCGCACGTGAATTCCCTGGGCAGGTAATATGGGCGCATTCCCACAGCTAACAGTTCAATGTAAGACCGAATACTCATGAAACTGTGTCAAATTGAACAGTTTTTGTCACCTGTCGGTCCGTCCAGCGACCTGACACCATGCAGAGGTTATAGATCAGACAGAAATAGCCACACCAGAGAAAGCAGAGATGGAGGAGGACTGCACAAGGACACAGAGAGTTTATTTTTAGAGGAACAGGAGCTTTTCTTTTCCCCCTGATCGATGGAGAGGCCGAGCAGCCCATGACCTGTCCACTAATGGCAGCCTGCTGTGTGTGTGTGTGTGTGTGTGTGTGTGTGTGTGTGTGTGTGTGTGTGTTAGTGTGTGTGTCTGTGTCTGTGTGTGTGTGTGTGTGTGTGTGTGTGTGTGTGTGTGTTAGTGTGTGTGTCTGTGTGTGTGTCTGTGTGTGTGTGTGTGTGTGTGTCTGTGTCTGTGTGTGTGTGTGTGTGTGTGTGTGTGTGTTAGTGTGTGTGTGTGTTAGTGTGTGTGTCTGTGTGTGTCTGTGTGTGTGTGTCTGTGTGTCTGTGTGTGTGTGTGTGTGTGTGTGTGTGTGTGTGTGTCTGTGTCTGTGTCTGTGTGTGTGTGTGTGTGTGTGTTAGTGGGTCAATGTCAGAGCAAAGAGAAACCAGACGTCCACACAAGCTTGAACCAGCAACAGATAAATGTCGACCATTTGCATTATCCCCTCATTTATCAACAGCAGAAATGAATGTCACGTTGTTGCTTGATGTCCAGCTGCTTCTAGCGTTGACATTATAGTTTCCAGTTACTGAAGTCTGGCCTAGCTATGAGCAATCATGTGGGTTGCTAATCTTGTGTTGCTAGCTTCTGTGTGCTACTTCCGATCTCTTAATAAATACCCTGCACCAGTAGCTCACCAGTTGGTCTTCTTGCTAGTTTTCAGCATCATAAGCTATGTGACCAGACAAGCTAGTAGCTAATGCAGTGAGTTTCTACCTTCTACATTTGAGTTACTAATATTAGAAGCTAATGTCCGCTAAAGCTAGTATGTGCAGTTAGATGCTCATGCTAGCATTAGCTTGTTGTTAAGCTGCCTTGGAAGCTGTTGTCAATATGAACGCTGAGGACTCTTCAGGTGATGCTGAGGACTCTTCAGGTGATGTTGAGACTCTTCAGGTGATGTTCAGACTCTTCAGGTGATGTTGAGTCTCTTCAGGTGATGCTGAGTCTCTTCAGGTGATGTTGAGTCTCTTCAGGTGATGTTGAGACTCTTCAGATGATGTTGAGTCTCTTCAGGTGATGTTGAGACTCTTCAGGTGATGTTGAGTCTCTTCAGGTGATGTTGAGTCTCTTCAGGTCTCTTCAGGTGATGTTGAGTCTCTTCAGGTGATGTTGAGACTCTTCAGGTGATGTTGAGTCTCTTCAGATGATGTTGAGTCTCTTCAGGTCTCTTCAGGTGATGCTGAGACTCTTCAGGTGATGTTGAGTCTCTTCAGGTGATGATGAGTCTCTTCAGGTGATGTTGAGACTCTTCAGGTGATGTTGAGTCTCTTCAGGTGATGCTGAGTCTCTTCAGGTGATGTCGAGTCTCTTCAGGTCTCTTCAGGTGATACTGAGACTCTTCAGGTGATGCTGAGTCTCTTCAGGTGATGTTGAGTCTCTTCAGGTCTCTTCAGGTGATGTTGAGTCTCTTCAGGTGATGTTGAGTCTCTTCAGGTGATGTTGAGTCTCTTCAGGTCTCTTCAGGTGATGTTGAGACTCTTCAGGTGATGTTGAGACTCTTCAGGTGATGTTGAGACTCTTCAGGTGATGTTGAGTCTCTTCAGGTGATGCTGAGTCTCTTCAGGTGATGTTGAGACTCTTCAGATGATGTTGAGTCTCTTCAGGTGATGTTGAGACTCTTCAGGTGATGTTGAGTCTCTTCAGGTCTCTTCAGGTGATGTTGAGTCTCTTCAGGTGATGTTGAGACTCTTCAGGTGATGTTGAGTCTCTTCAGATGATGTTGAGTCTCTTCAGGTCTCTTCAGGTGATGCTGAGACTCTTCAGGTGATGTTGAGTCTCTTCAGGTGATGCTGAGTCTCTTCAGGTGATGTTGAGACTCTTCAGGTGATGTTGAGTCTCTTCAGGTGATGCTGAGTCTCTTCAGGTGATGTCGAGTCTCTTCAGGTCTCTTCAGGTGATACTGAGACTCTTCAGGTGATGCTGAGTCTCTTCAGGTGATGTTGAGTCTCTTCAGGTCTCTTCAGGTGATGTTGAGTCTCTTCAGGTGATGTTGAGTCTCTTCAGGTGATGTTGAGTCTCTTCAGGTCTCTTCAGGTGATGTTGAGTCTCTTCAGGTGATGTTCAGACTCTTCAGGTGATGCTGAGTCTCTTCGGGTGATGTTGAGTCTCTTCAGGTGATGATGAGTCTCTTCAGGTGATGTTCAGACTCTTCAGGTGATGCTGAGTCTCTTCAGGTGATGTTGAGTCTCTTCAGGTGATGTTGAGACTCTTCAGATGATGTTGAGTCTCTTCAGGTGATGTTGAGACTCTTCAGGTGATGTTGAGTCTCTTCAGGTGATGTTGAGTCTCTTCAGGTCTCTTCAGGTGATGTTGAGTCTCTTCAGGTGATGTTGAGACTCTTCAGGTGATGTTGAGTCTCTTCAGATGATGTTGAGTCTCTTCAGGTCTCTTCAGGTGATGCTGAGACTCTTCAGGTGATGTTGAGTCTCTTCAGGTGATGATGAGTCTCTTCAGGTGATGTTGAGACTCTTCAGGTGATGTTGAGTCTCTTCAGGTGATGCTGAGTCTCTTCAGGTGATGTCGAGTCTCTTCAGGTCTCTTCAGGTGATACTGAGACTCTTCAGGTGATGCTGAGTCTCTTCAGGTGATGTTGAGTCTCTTCAGGTCTCTTCAGGTGATGTTGAGTCTCTTCAGGTGATGTTGAGTCTCTTCAGGTCTCTTCAGGTGATGTTGAGACTCTTCAGGTGATGTTGAGACTCTTCAGGTGATGTTGAGACTCTTCAGGTGATGTTGAGTCTCTTCAGGTGATGCTGAGTCTCTTCAGGTGATGTTGAGACTCTTCAGATGATGTTGAGTCTCTTCAGGTGATGTTGAGACTCTTCAGGTGATGTTGAGTCTCTTCAGGTCTCTTCAGGTGATGTTGAGTCTCTTCAGGTGATGTTGAGACTCTTCAGGTGATGTTGAGTCTCTTCAGATGATGTTGAGTCTCTTCAGGTCTCTTCAGGTGATGCTGAGACTCTTCAGGTGATGTTGAGTCTCTTCAGGTGATGCTGAGTCTCTTCAGGTGATGTTGAGACTCTTCAGGTGATGTTGAGTCTCTTCAGGTGATGCTGAGTCTCTTCAGGTGATGTCGAGTCTCTTCAGGTCTCTTCAGGTGATACTGAGACTCTTCAGGTGATGCTGAGTCTCTTCAGGTGATGTTGAGTCTCTTCAGGTCTCTTCAGGTGATGTTGAGTCTCTTCAGGTGATGTTGAGTCTCTTCAGGTGATGTTGAGTCTCTTCAGGTCTCTTCAGGTGATGTTGAGTCTCTTCAGGTGATGTTCAGACTCTTCAGGTGATGCTGAGTCTCTTCGGGTGATGTTGAGTCTCTTCAGGTGATGCTGAGTCTCTTCAGGTGATGTTCAGACTCTTCAGGTGATGTTGAGTCTCTTCAGGTGATGCTGAGTCTCTTCAAGTGATGCTGAGACTCTTCAAGTGATGTTGAGACTCTTCAGCTGATGTTGAGTCTCTTCAGGTGATGTTGAGTCTCTTCAGGTCTCTTCAGGTGATGTTGAGTCTCTTCAGGTCTCTTCAGGTGATGTTGAGTCTCTTCAGGTCTCTTCAGGTGATGTTGAGACTCTTCAGGTGATGCTGAGTCTCTTCAGGTGATGTTGAGTCTCTTCAGGTGATGTTGAGTCTCTTCAGGTGATGCTAAGACTCTTCAGGTGATGTTGAGACTCTTCAGCTGATGTTGAGTCTCTTCAGGTGATGTTGAGTCTCTTCAGGTGATGTTCAGACTCTTCAGGTGATGTCGAGTCTCTTCAGGTGATGCTGAGACTCTTCAGGTGATGCTGAGTCTCTTCAGGTGATGTCGAGTCTCTTCAGGTGATGCTGAGACTCTTCAGGTGATGTCGAGTCTCTTCAGGTGATGCTGAGACGCTTCAGGTGATGTCGAGTCTCTTCAGGTGATGTTGAGTCTCTTCAGGTCTCTTCAGGTGATGTTGAGTCTCTTCAGTTGATGCCGAGTCTCTTCAGGTGATGCTGAGACTCTTCAGGTGATGTCGAGTCTCTTCAGGTGATGCCGAGTCTCTTCAGGTCTCTTCCGGTGATGTTGAGTCTCTTCAGGTGATGCCGAGTCTCTTCAGGTGATGTTCAGACTCTTCAGGTGATGTCGAGTCTCTTCAGGTGATGCTGAGACACTTCAGGTGATGTCGAGTCTCTTCAGGTGATGTCGAGTCTCTTCAGGTGATGTTGAGTCTCTTCAGGTGATGTTTAGACTCTTCAGGTGATGTCGAGTCTCTTCAGGTGATGTTGAGTCTCTTCAGGTGATGTCGAGTCTCTTCAGGTGATGTTGAGTCTCTTCAGGTGATGTTTAGACTCTTCAGGTGATGTCGAGTCTCTTCAGGTGATGTTGAGTCTCTTCAGGTGATGTCGAGTCTCTTCAGGTGATGTTGAGTCTCTTCAGGTGATGTTTAGACTCTTCAGGTGATGTTGAGTCTCTTCAGGTGATGCTAAGTCTCTTCAGGTGATGTTCAGACTCTTCAGGTGATGTTGAGTCTCTTCAGCTGATGTTCAGACTCTTCAGGTGATGTTGAGTCTCTTCAGGTGATGTTCAGACTCTTCAGGTGATGTTGAGACTCTTCAGGTGATGCTGAGACTCTTCAGGTGATATTGAGTCTCTTCAGGTGATGTTATGTCTCTTCAGGTGATGTTGAGTCTCTTCAGGTGATGTCTAGTCTCTTCAGGTGATGTTGAATCTCTTCAGGTGATGTCGAGTCTCTTCAGGTGATGTTGAGACTCTTCAGGTGATGTTGAGACTCTTCAGGTGATGTTGAGTCTCTTCAGGTCTCTTCAGGCGATGTTGAGTCTCTTCAGGTCTCTTCAGGTGATGTTGAGTCTCTTCAGGTGATGTCGAGTCTCTTCAGGTGATGTTGAGTCTCTTCAGGTCTCTTCAGGTGATGTTGAGACTGTTCAGGTGATGTTGAGTCTCTTCAGGTGATGTCGAGTCTCTTCAGGTGATGCTGAGAATCTTCAGGTGATGCTGAGTCTCTTCAGGTGATGTTGAGTCTCTTCAGGTGATGCTGAGTCTCTTCAGGTGATGTTGAGTCTCTTCAGGTGATGCTGAGTCTCTTCAAGTGATGTTGAGTCTCTTCAGGTGATGTTGAGTCTCTTCAGGTCTCTTCAGGTGATGTTGAGTCTCTTCAGGTGATGTTGAGTCTCTTCAGGTGATGTTGAGTCTCTTCAGGTCTCTTCAGGTGATGTTGAGTCTCTTCAGGTGATGTTGAGTCTCTTCAGGTCTCTTCAGGTGATGCTGAGTCTTTTCAAGTGATGTTGAGTCTCTTCAGGTCTCTTCAGGTGATGCTGAGTCTCTTCAGGTGATGTTGAGTCTCTTCAGGTGATGCTGAGTCTCTTCAAGTGATGTTGAGTCTCTTCAGGTCTCTTCAGGTGATGTTGAGTCTCTTCAGGTCTCTTCAGGTGATGTTGAGACTCTTCAGGTGATGCTGAGTCTCTTCAGGTGATGTTGAGTCTCTTCAGGTGATGCTGAGTCTCTTCAGGTGATGTTGAGTCTCTTCAGGTGATGCTGAGTCTCTTCAAGTGATGTTGAGTCTCTTCAGGTGATGTTGAGTCTCTTCAGGTGATGTTGAGTCTCTTCAGGTCTCTTCAGGTGATGTTAAGTCTCTTCAGGTCTCTTCAGGTGATGTTGAGTCTCTTCAGGTGATGTTGAGTCTCTTCAGGTCTCTTCAGGTGATGTTAAGTCTCTTCAGGTTTCTTCAGGTGATGTTGAGACTCTTCAGGTGATGCTGAGTCTCTTCAGGTGATGTTGAGTCTCTTCAGGTGATGTTGAGTCTCTTCAGGTGATGCTGAGACTCTTCAGGTGATGTTATGTCTCTTCAGGTGATGTTGAGTCTCTTCAGGTCTCTTCAGGTGATGTTGAGTCTCTTCAGGTGATGTTGAGTCTCTTCAGGTCTCTTCAGGTGATGCTGAGTCTTTTCAAGTGATGTTGAGTCTCTTCAGGTCTCTTCAGGTGATGCTGAGTCTCTTCAGGTGATGTTGAGTCTCTTCAGGTGATGCTGAGTTTCTTCAAGTGATGTTGAGTCTCTTCAGGTCTCTTCAGGTGATGTTGAGTCTCTTCAGGTCTCTTCAGGTGATGTTGAGACTCTTCAGGTGATGATGAGTCTCTTCAGGTGATGTTGAGTCTCTTCAGGTGATGCTGAGTCTCTTCAGGTGATGTTGAGTCTCTTCAGGTGATGCTGAGTCTCTTCAAGTGATGTTGAGTCTCTTCAGGTGATGTTGAGTCTCTTCAGGTCTCTTCAGGCGATGTTGAGTCTCTTCAGGTCTCTTCAGGTGATGTTGAGTCTCTTCAGGTGATGTTGAGTCTCTTCAGGTGATGTTGAGTCTCTTCAGGTGATGCTGAGACTCTTCAGGTGATGTTGAGACTCTTCAGGTCATGTTGAGTCTCTTCAGGTCTCTTCAGGTGATGTTGAGACTCTTCAGGTGATGCTGAGACTCTTCAGGTGATGTTGAGACTCTTCAGGTGATGTTGAGTCTCTTCAGGTCTCTTCAGGCGATGTTGAGTCTCTTCAGGTCTCTTCAGGTGATGTTGAGTCTCTTCAGGTGACGTTGAGTCTCTTCAGGTGATGTCGAGTCTCTTCAGGTGATGTTGAGTCTCTTCAGGTCTCTTCAGTTGATGTTGAGTCTCTTCAGGTGATGTTGAGTCTCTTCAGGTGATGTTTAGACTCTTCAGGTGATGTTCAGACTCTTCAGGTGATGTCGAGTCTCTTCAGGTGATGTTGAGTCTCTTCAGGTCTCTTCAGGTGATGTTGAGTCTCTTCAGGTGATGCCGAGTCTCTTCAGATGATGTTCAGACTCTTCAGGTGATGTCGAGTCTCTTCAGGTGATGTCGAGTCTCTTCAGGTGATGCCGAGTCTCTTCAGGTAATGTTCAGACTCTTCAGGTGATGTCAAGTCTCTTCAGGTGATGCTGAGACTCTTCAGGTGATGTCGAGTCTCTTCAGGTGATGTCGAGTCTCTTCAGGTGATGTTGAGACTCTTCAGGTGATGTTTAGACTCTTCAGGTGATGTCGAGTCTCTTCAGGTGATGTTGAGTCTCTTCAGGTGATGTCGAGTCTCTTCAGGTGATGTTTTGTCTCTTCAGGTGATGTTTAGACTCTTCAGGTGATGCTGAGACTCTTCAGGTGATGTTGAGACTCTTCAGGTGATGTTGAGTCTCTTCAGGTCTCTTCAGGCGATGTTGAGTCTCTTCAGGTCTCTTCAGGTGATGTTGAGTCTCTTCAGGTGATGTTGAGTCTCTTCAGGTGATGTTCAGACTCTTCAGGTGATGTTGAGTCTCTTCAGGTGATGTTCAGACTCTTCAGGTGATGTTGAGACTCTTCAGGTGATGCTGAGACTCTTCAGGTGATATTGAGTCTCTTCAGGTGATATTGAGTCTCTTCAGGTGATGTTATGTCTCTTCAGGTGATGTTGAGTCTCTTCAGGTGATGTTGAAACTCTTCAGGTGATGTCGAGTCTCTTCAGGTGATGTTGAGTCTCTTCAGGTGATGTCGAGTCTCTTCAGGTGATGTTGAGACTCTTCAGGTGATGTTGAGACTCTTCAGGTGATGTTGAGTCTCTTCAGGTGATGTTGAGTCTCTTCAGGTGATGTTGAGACTTTTCAGGTGATGCTGAGACTCTTCACGTGATGTTTAGACTCTTCAGGTGATGTCGAGTCTCTTCAGGTGATGTTGAGTCTCTTCAGGTGATGTTGAGTCTCTTCAGGTGATGCTGAGTCTCTTCAGGTGATGTTGAGTCTCTTCAGGTGATGTTGAGTCTCTTCAGGTGATGTCGAGTCTCTTCAGGTGATGTTGAGTCTCTTCAGGTCTCTTCAGGTGATCTTGAGTCTCTTCAGGTGATGTTGAGTCTCTTCAGGTGATGCCGAGTCTCTTCAGGTGATGCTGAGACTCTTCAGGTGATGTCGAGTCTCTTCAGGTGATGTCGAGTCTCTTCAGGTGATGCTGAGACTCTTCAGGTGATGTCGAGTCTCTTCAGGTGATGCCGAGTCTCTTCAGGTGATGTTCAGACTCTTCAGGTGATGTCAAGTCTCTTCAGGTGATGCTGAGACTCTTCAGGTGATGTCGAGTCTCTTCAGGTGATGTCGAGTCTCTTCAGGTGATGTTCAGTCTCTTCAGGTGATGTTGAGTCTCTTCAGGTGATGTTTAGACTTTTCAGGTGATGTCGAGTCTCTTCAGGTGATGTTTAGTCTCTTCAGGTGATGTCGAGTCTCTTCAGGTGATGTTGAGTCTCTTCAGGTGATGTTTAGACTCTTCAGGTGATGTTGAGTCTCTTCAGGTGATGCTGAGACTCTTCAGGTGATGTTCAGACTCTTCAGGTGATGTTGAGTCTCTTCACGTGATGTTCAGACTCTTCAGGTGATGTTGAGTCTCTTCAGGTGATGTTTAGACTCTTCAGGTGATGCTGAGACTCTTCAGGTGATGTTCAGACTCTTCAGGTGATGTTGAGTCTCTTCAGGTGATGTTCAGACTCTTCAGGTGATGTTGAGTCTCTTCAGGTGATGTTCAGACTCTTCAGGTGATGTTGAGTCTCTTCAGGTGATGTCGAGTCTCTTCAGGTCTCTTCAGGTGATGCTGAGACTCTTCAGGGATGTTGAGTCTCTTCAGGTGATGTCGAGTCTCTTCAGGTGATGCTGAGACTCTTCAGGTGATGTTGAGTCTCTTCAGGTGATGTCGAGTCTCTTCAGGTGATGTTGAGACTCTTCAGGTGATGTTGAGTCTCTTCAGGTGATGTTGAGTCTCTTCAGGTGATGTTTAGACTCTTCAGGTGATGTCGAGTCTCTTCAGGTGTTGTTTAGTCTCTTCAGGTGATGTTGAGTCTCTTCAGGTGATGTTGAGTCTCTTCAGGTGATGTTTAGACTCTTCAGGTGATGTTTAGACTCTTCAGGTGATGTCGAGTCTCTTCAGGTGATGTTGAGTCTCTTCACGTGATGCTGAGACTCTTCAGGTGATGTCGAGTCTCTTCAGCTGATGTCAAGTCTCTTCAGGTGATGTTGAGTCTCTTCAGGTGATGTTTAGACTCTTCAGGTGATGTTTAGACTCTTCAGGTGATGTTCAGACTCTTCAGGTGATGTCGAGTCTCTTCACGTGATGCTGAGACTCTTCAGCTGATGTCGAGTCTCTTCAGCTGATGTCGAGTCTCTTCAGGTGATGTCGAGTCTCTTCAGGTGATGTCGAGTCTCTTCAGCTGATGTCGAGTCTCTTCAGGTGATGTTTAGACTCTTCAGGTGATGTTTAGTCTCTTCAGGTGATGTCGAGTCTCTTCAGGTGATGTTTTACTTTAAATGTATTAAAGTCTGTAAAGTTTCTGGAGCTGAGTCACGCTCTGACTCACAGGTTTGTTACCTTTCCTCGCTCAGAGCTGTGATCGTTTATTTTTAATTAATTCAGTTTGATTAAACTGTTATTTCTTGCTGACGTTTTAAATGTTGATGAGAATTGATTTGATTTCCAGCCGTGTGTTCGCCTCGAGCTCCGTTTAGAGAGAGATTCATCTTGAGGTGAAGTTTGGAAAAAAATCCCATCAAAATTAACTTTTAAAACATTTAATACAAAACTTGGTTCTGACTTTTCTCCACGAGGAAACCTGTTTGATATCAAACACACGCTTCTTAGTTATTAATATTCATAATTATTTTTTACCTATAACTACGCAGTACATATAGTTCCTTTATTCTAAGAGCTCAGACTAAAACTTGTTAAATGTAATCTGAGTGTAAACTGTCTATTTGTAGACGTTGATGGTCGGCTCCAATACAACACTTTGGAGAAGACGTCATGTAGAGCTGCATACCGAGCCTAGAAAAAAAGTTTAAAATGATACGATACCACCGATTGTGATAACTCATCCATTCATACACATTCACACACTGATGGTAGAGGCCGCTGAGTAAAGAGTCCATCAGTATTAACTCATCCATTCATACACATTCACACACTGATGGTAGAGGCTGCTGAGTAAAGAGTCCATCAGTATTAACTCATCCATTCATACACATTCACACACTGATGGTAGAGGCTGCTGAGTAAAGAGTCCATCAGTATTAACTCATCCATTCATACACATTCACACACTGATGGTAGAGGCTGCTGAGTAAAGAGTCCATCAGTATTAACTCATCCATTCACACACATTCACACACTGATGGTAGAGGCCGCTGAGTAAAGAGTCCATCAGTATTAACTCATCCATTCATACACATTCACACACTGATGGTAGAGGCTGCTGTGTAAAGAGTCCATCAGTATTAACTCATCCATTCACACACATTCACACACTGATGGTAGAGGCTGCTGTGTAAAGAGTCCATCAGTATTAACTCATCCATTCATACACATTCACACACTGATGGTAGAGGCTGCTGAGTAAAGAGTCCATCAGTATTAACTCATCCATTCATACACATTCACACACTGATGGTAGAGGCTGCTGTGTAAAGAGTCCATCAGTATTAACTCATCCATTCACACACATTCACACACTGATGGTAGAGGCTGCTGTGTAAAGAGTCCATCAGTATTAACTCATCCATTCACACACATTCACACACTGATGGTAGAGGCTGCTGTGTAAAGAGTCCATCAGTATTAACTCATCCATTCATACACATTCACACACTGATGGTAGAGGCCGCTGAGTAAAGAGTCCATCAGTATTAACTCATCCATTCACACACATTCACACACTGATGGTAGAGGCTGCTGAGTAAAGAGACCATCAGTATTAACTCATCCATTCATACACATTCACACACTGATGGTAGAGGCCGCTGAGTAAAGAGTCCATCAGTATTAACTCATCCATTCATACACATTCACAAACTCCGGTGTTAAAATATGAAGCCGATGCTGAAGTGTAAAATCCTGCAGTTCCTCGAGTGTCCACTAGACACTGGCTGCAGAAACACAGGAAGTCACATACACACTTATTCACGTACATTCCTGTCTCTTTTTAAAGAAAACAGATTTTCTTTTAGTTTGTTGACCAGGATTAAAATCATTTTTAAAAGTTGTAGAATTTATAAAATCATAAATATAATTTCTCATGTTTATTAAACCTATAAATAAATAAAAACAACGTGCAGCTGTCAGTGTATTAGAGCTGTGTGGCTGAGGTCTGGATTCATGGTTCTCTTTAGTCTGCTGCAGTGGAGCTCTGCCGTCCCCTGCTGGACTGTTACCTGCATCACACACCAGCTGTGAGTGAGCCACAGAGTCTAACAGTACAGAGTAGAGGATCATATTCAAGTTAAACAGAAGACATGACCAGAAAGATAACTGGTCTCAGGTCAGGTCTGGACTCAAGTCAGGTCTGGACTCAAGTCAGGTCTGGTCTCAGGTCAGGTCTGGTCTCAGGTCAGGTCTGGACTCAGGTCAGGTCTGGACTCAAGTCAGGTCTGGACTCAAGTCAGGTCTGGTCTCAGGTCAGTTCTGGTCTCAGGTCAGGTCTGGACTCAGGTCAGGTCTGGTCTCAGGTCAGTTCTGGTCTCAGGTCAGTTCTGGTCTCAGGTCAGGTCTGGACTCAGGTCAGTCTGGTCTCAGGTCAGGTCTGGTCTCAGGTCAGTTCTGGTCTCAGGTCAGTTCTGGTCTCAGGTCAGGTCTGGTCTCAGGTCAGTTCTGGATGTTTAATGGGTCAGTTTGAAGAGACTCAAACAATTTAAATAAATAATCAGAAGTTTCCTCTGAGTCAGATCTGATTCATGCAGCATCCTGTAACATTTTCATCTGTTTTAAATTATGTGGATTATGAAATGTGGGATGATCTGGTAATCATCATATGAAAGTTAATCAGCTTCACGAGCGACCTCATGCTGAAAGCAGAGAGGCCGTTTAAATAACTAATGAAGGATGTTTGTTTATCTCAACCACAGAAATCATTAAATGAAGTTAGGACAGAAGAAGAGCGTCATCACTCGCTGCTGTAATCCTGTAAAAACTCTGACCAATCACAGCCCTGAGGTCCGGTTGGGAAGAACCAATCGACTGCCTCCCTGTTTGTACTCTGACCTGCCCGCGCGCACTCAAAGTGCTTCAACGCCGCCGGAGTCATAATATTTATCTATTAACTCATAGATTCATTTTACTGTTTCCTGGCTGCACTTAGAAAAACGGTTGATTAGTTTAATTAATAACAAAAAATCTTTATTAACCCAGTTTTACTTTTAAAATGTCCCTCATTAGTGCTGCAGTTACTTCATAATAACTTTATATACCCCCCTCTTCTTCTTTGTGTTGTCATGTTTGAGGTCCTGCAGTTCTCTGTCCGGACAGCAGATGGCAGCGTTGAGCTTCACTGAGGAAGAAAATCCTTTTTTATTCTGAATGATTTATCAGACACACAGTTTGTGTGGGTGTTCCTCCCTCTCTCCGCCCTGTGTGTTTCAGCAGTGTGTGTTTCAGCAGTGTGTGTTTCAGCAGTGTGTGTTTCAGCAGTGTGTGTTTCAGCAGCGTGTGTTTCAGCAGTGTGTGTTTCAGCAGTGTGTGTTTCAGCAGTGTGTGTGTGTGTGTTTCAGCAGTGTGTGTTTCAGCAGTGTGTGTTTCAGCAGTGTGTGTTTCAGCAGTGTGTGTTTCAGCAGCGTGTGTTTCAGCAGTGTGTGTTTCAGCAGTGTGTGTTTCAGCAGTGTGTGTTTCAGCAGCGTGTGTTTCAGCAGTGTGTGTTTCAGCAGTGTGTGTGTGTGTGTTTCAGCAGTGTGTGTTTCAGCAGTGTGTGTTTCAGCAGTGTGTGTTTCAGCAGTGTGTGTTTCAGCAGTGTGTGTGTGTGTGTTTCAGCAGTGTGTGTTTCAGCAGTGTGTGTTTCAGCAGTGTGTGTGTGTGTGTGTGTTTCAGCAGTGTGTGTGTGTGTTTCAGCAGCGTGTGTTTCAGCAGTGTGTGTTTCAGCAGTGTGTGTTTCAGCAGTGTGTGTGTGTGTGTGTGTGTTTCAGCAGTGTGTGTTTCAGCAGTGTGTGTGTGTGTGTGTTTCAGCAGTGTGTGTGTGTGTGTGTTTCAGCAGTGTGTGTGTGTGTGTTTCAGCAGTGTGTGTGTGTGTGTGTGTG
>NW_026870237.1:75000-77500 GCF_963584025.1 Labrus mixtus
CTTCATGACGAGCTTCATGACGAGCTTCATGACGAGCTTCATGAATGAGCTTCATGAATGAGCTTCATGAATGAGCTTCATGACGAGCTTCATGACGAGCTTCATGAATGAGCTTCATGACGAGCTTCATGATGAGCTTCATGAATGAGCTTCATGACGAGCTTCATGACGAGCTTCATGAATGAGCTTCATGAATGAGCTTCATGAATGAGCTTCATGACGGGCTTCATGACGAGCTTCATGAATGAGCTTCATGACGAGCTTCATGAATGAGCTTCATGACGAGCTTCATGAACGAGCTTCATGACGAGCTTCATGACGAGCTTCATGACGGGCTTCATGACGAGCTTCATGAATGAGCTTCATGAACGAGCTTCATGACGAGCTTCATGACGAGCTTCATGACGAGCTTCATGACGAGCTTCATGACGAGCTTCATGACGAGCTTCATGAATGAGCTTCATGACGGGCTTCATGACGAGCTTCATGACGAGCTTCATGAATGAGCTTCATGACGAGCTTCATGACGAGCTTCATGAATGAGCTTCATGACGAGCTTCATGAATGAGCTTCATGACGAGCTTCATGAATGAGCTTCATGACGAGCTTCATGAATGAGCTTCATGAATGAGCTTCATGAATGAGCTTCATGAACGAGCTTCATGAACGAGCTTCATGACGAGCTTCATGACGAGCTTCATGAATGAGCTTCATGACGAGCTTCATGACGAGCTTCATGACGAGCTTCATGAATGAGCTTCATGAATGAGCTTCATGAATGAGCTTCATGACGAGCTTCATGAATGAGCTTCATGACGAGCTTCATGACGAGCTTCATGAATGAGCTTCATGACGAGCTTCATGACGAGCTTCATGAATGAGCTTCATGAATGAGCTTCATGACGAGCTTCATGACGAGCTTCATGACGAGCTTCATGAACGAGCTTCATGAACGAGCTTCATGAACGAGCTTCATGAACGAGCTTCATGAATGAGCTTCATGAATGAGCTTCATGACGAGCTTCATGAATGAGCTTCATGAATGAGCTTCATGAATGAGCTTCATGACGAGCTTCATGACGAGCTTCATGAATGAGCTTCATGAATGAGCTTCATGAACGAGCTTCATGAATGAGCTTCATGAATGAGCTTCATGAACGAGCTTCATGAACGAGCTTCATGACGAGCTTCATGAATGAGCTTCATGACGAGCTTCATGACGAGCTTCATGACGAGCTTCATGAATGAGCTTCATGAATGAGCTTCATGAATGAGCTTCATGAATGAGCTTCATGAATGAGCTTCATGAACGAGCTTCATGAACGAGCTTCATGAATGAGCTTCATGAACGAGCTTCATGAACGAGCTTCATGACGAGCTTCATGAATGAGCTTCATGAACGAGCTTCATGAACGAGCTTCATGACGAGCTTCATGACGAGCTTCATGAATGAGCTTCATGAACGAGCTTCATGAACGAGCTTCATGAACGAGCTTCATGAACGAGCTTCATGAACGAGCTTCACGACGAGCTTCATGAATGAGCTTCATGAATGAGCTTCATGACGAGCTTCATGAATGAGCTTCATGAATGAGCTTCATGACGAGCTTCATGAATGAGCTTCATGACGAGCTTCATGACGAGCTTCATGAATGAGCTTCATGACGAGCTTCATGAATGAGCTTCATGACGAGCTTCATGACGAGCTTCATGACGAGCTTCATGACGAGCTTCATGAATGAGCTTCATGAATGAGCTTCATGAACGAGCTTCATGACGAGCTTCACGACGAGCTTCATGAATGAGCTTCATGACGAGCTTCATGAATGAGCTTCATGAACGAGCTTCATGACGAGCTTCATGACGAGCTTCATGAATGAGCTTCATGACGAGCTTCATGAATGAGCTTCATGACGAGCTTCATGACGAGCTTCATGACGAGCTTCATGAATGAGCTTCATGAACGAGCTTCATGAACGAGCTTCATGACGAGCTTCACGACGAGCTTCATGAATGAGCTTCATGACGAGCTTCATGAATGAGCTTCATGACGAGCTTCATGACGAGCTTCACGACGAGCTTCATGAATGAGCTTCATGACGAGCTTCATGACGAGCTTCATGAATGAGCTTCATGAATGAGCTTCATGAATGAGCTTCATGAATGAGCTTCACACGTGCGTGCGTGCGTTTGTGGTGTGTGTGTGAGTGAGTGAGTGTGTGTGTGTGTGTGTGTGTGTGTGTGTGTGTGTGTGTGTGTGTGTGTGTGTGTGTGTGTGTGTGTGTGTGTGTGTGTGTGTGTGTGTGTGTGTGTGTGTGTGTGTGTGTGTGTGTGTGTGTGTGTGTGTGTGTGTGTGTGTGTGCTCACATCGAGAACTCTCAGAACGACACTTTCAACAGAAGAAGAAACAGATTCAGAGTCGTAGATGTAGTGTAGTCCACAGCAGACAGAACGTGGCGTTGAGCAGGGACAGGACGCTGTGATTCATCTTTAATGCTGA
>NW_026870237.1:82500-85000 GCF_963584025.1 Labrus mixtus
GAGACTTCATCTGCTGCGGCCCGGACCGCGGCATCTGAGCGGCCGATAGCGGCGCCGCGGAGCGCGCCGCGCCTCGCCGCTGCTGTGTCTGACCTGGAGCACGGGGTGGTGAGTATGAATGATGTGCACGGTGTGGGTGAAAATAATCAGGGAAGTGAAGGAGAGGTTTTGGGTGATGTGGTGGAAAGTGAGGTGGGTGAAGAAAAGGGGGAACAGCTGGAGAAAGTGTGAGTGAAGTGCAGATAAATAAAGCAAGTGGCGTCAGTGAAACGCAGGAGGGTATGTCAGAGGAGGAAGATGAAACACAGGCAGAGGAGACAGGTGGGGGGAACAGTAAACTTACATGGGGGGAACAGGTGGAAGAGACTGAGATGGAGGAAGAGGAAGCAGTGAAGGTTAAATCTGCTTCTAAACGCAGAAGAAAAACTAGGAGCACAAAGTATGAGGCAAAGAATAGCAAAGTGGAGGAGGAGGAGGACAGACAGACAGTAAGGGGACAGGGGCAGACAGAGGAAAGTGAAAGTGATGACTGTGTCTCTGACAGCAGTGATATATCTGGATTCAAAATAAGTAACAGTCAACAGAAAAAACTTTACTCTGTAGAAACGATTCAGTCGTTTTTAGCAAAAACCAAAAATGCTAAAGGTGTTAAAATTGAAGAGCATTTCCCAGTTTTAAGTTTGTTTTATACCTCGGCCAGACTCCACATGCACCAAAAGGAGGAGTCTGGCCTCACTAACAAGGAGGTTTTTAGATTAAAAAAACTTGTGGGTAAAGCAAAAAAACAACTGAACAATGATGATGGGAAGAGCTCCAATGTGTGTTTTTATTAATTTATTGATTTTTATTTTTGTTCTTCATTTCTCACTTATGGATAATTTTAGTGGGAAGTTTGAATATAAATGGAGCCAGAGAGTCAAAAAAAAGAGCAGCTATATATGAAACGGCCAAAATGAAACATATGGATGTTTTTTATTTACAGGAGACACATAGTGATAGCACCAATGAGGCAGACTGGAGGAGAGAGTGGGAGGGGGAAGTCATTTGAAGTCACAACACTTCTCTTAGTGGAGGAGTTGGCTTTCTCCTCTCCAAGTCTTTCACTCCGGTTTCACTGGAGGTCGAGCATTTTATCGAGGGGAGGTTGCTTTTAATTAAAGCACGGTTCGACCTTTTTACTGCTGTTTTTATCAATGTGTATGCTCCAACAATCGGTGCAGAGAGGAAGCTGTTTTTACAAAAAGTTAATGATGTTTTAAATGGCTGTGCCTCGGAGGATTTTTTATTCTTGGGTGGGGATTTTAACTGTACAGAAAATGCATCTTTAGATCGCAACCATGCAGAGCCGCATCCAGTTTCCCAACATGTTCTGAGGCAGCTGGTCTATTCTCATGGCCTGGTGGACGTGTGGAGAAGGATGCATGCAGACTGCCGACAGTACACATGGTCCCACCTCAGAGAGAGTAGGATCTCCTCAGCTAGACTAGACCGTATTTATTGTTTTAAGCATTGAAGTGTCTTAAATATCTAGGACAGAGATATTATAGTGATCTTTAAGTGTATACTGCACAAATCTGTTAAAGGGGTTTCCTTCAGTGGAATGGTTGTTTAGAGGTGTGGTTCGCAGGATGAGTTATGAGTGTCAGGAAATGTTTAGATCTAAGCTAGGATCCCCCGCAGTGGAATGTGAACAAATGGACCCTTATGTCCAGAGGGTTTCCCAGGGACATCTAGACAGGAGATTGTACCTGTGACCTGTGTTGTCCTTTAAGTTTATGACATACATATAATTGCAGAGACCCCTGCTGCTGTTGAAGTAGGAGGGGTTGTCCTAAAAAACAAACAGATAAACAGATGTCCTCATGTGCCCTGTAACATTGTGTATAAATAGCATTCTCAGTGTATGTTCTGGAGAGATCACTTTTGGCTGTGTCTCTCCCAGGTCGAACCATGGCGAGCCTGGCGATGCTGTAACTTGTTTGTCAATAAAATGATCATTATGTAAGCAAGTCAGTGTCAACGGCGAATTTCTTCATCATCAAACATATCAACAACGGGAATCCACATCAGCATCATTTTAATATTTTTTAAAATGTGCAGTATTGTTCCTGCTGGTTTTACTGACCATTCTTTACTTTTGTGTAATGTTTTTATTCAAAATATTTGACCTAAAAGTGCTTATTGGCATTTTAATTCAGTCTTAACATTTGATAAACATTTTAAAGAGGTTCTTATTTATTTCTGGGATGTTTTTAGACAGAGGAAGGGTGATTTTAACAGTCTTAGGCAGTGGTGGGACCATGGTAAGACTGAGATTAAACGGCTATGTCAACAGCACACCCTCAGTGTCACCAGAGACATCACCAGATCTATGAAAGACCTGGAGACTGATATAGTGGAACTAGAAAGATTGAGCGAGTCCACAGCAAATCGAGGATATATTGAAATCCTCAAAGTCAAAAAGCTAGCTTTAGCCGACCTGTTGGATGTTAAAGTACAG
>NW_026870237.1:90000-105000 GCF_963584025.1 Labrus mixtus
CAGCACTTCTTCTAAAGCAGCTGAAGGTCGGCGGGGTGGCGGTATTTTCCGTGTGGCCTCCTGAGGTGTGACGCTAACATTTTCAGAGAGACATCAAACCGTGCTGCTGACATTCAGGAAACGGCGCCCGGAGCAGCGAGGAAGAACTGAGATCTCACTGAAGGAAGGACGACGAGCTGCTGCTACAGGAAGTGTACCTTTAAGAGACAGGTAGAAAGATTCTCACAGAGGAGAGGAGAATGTTAGAGGTGAGAACGAGCGGCCTCAGGAAGCAGATCATCGTGTTGATCAGCTGATAAACACTCAATGACCTCATCATGACCTCATCATGACCTCATCATGACCTCCTTTAATCCACCACGTTTCACTCACTGACTGACAGGTGGGTTGTTTTTTTTATCTCGCTCCGCTGTAGTGATGACCTCATACACTCGAGTACCAGACGCTTCAGAGCCTCAGTCGTCCTGCCGTGAGGGGGCGTGGCTTCTGGTGGCCTGGAGGTTAGCTTGTGCTAGTGTGTGTTAGCTTGCAGTGTATGTACAAGCAGTAAACGTACACACTACATCCTGCAGGGGGCGGGGCTTCTGGAGGCGATGATCCCAGGAGGCCAGTTTGAATGTTGATCTGTGCACCGCTCTGCAGCAGACTCTGGATGTTTCTTCTCTTTCTGTTTCTCACATTGATGTGATGGCAGAAATGTAAACATTTTAATCAACAGTTTCCTCGCCACAGAAGCCCCGCCTCTCGTCTCCAGCTCTGAGCGGGGAACGCTGCAGTCAGAACATTTCTTCCTCGCCCTCGTTTCAGTGACAAACTGGACGGCACACATTGGATCCTGGTTGTGATTTAAGTCGCCTCTTTCACTCTGAGCAGGTTTCAGATTGATTGAACTGGAGACCACAAAGCGCCCGCTCAGTCGGGGTGATGGATCGAGTCGTTAAGCTGCCGTCAGGACGCCGAGATTTACCCTCAAACAAAAACACAGGGAGACAGAGTCTTACCTAGCAACAGTAACCAAGGAGGGAGGGGCTTTACAGAGGGTTACATCCTGGTGAGGGCGGGGCATGACAGAGGGTTACATCCTGGTGAGGGCGGGGCTTGACAGAGGGTTACATCCTGTTGAGGGCGGGGCTTGACAGAGGGTTACATCCTGGTGAGGGCGGGGCATGACAGAGGGTTACATCCTGGTGAGGGCGGGGCTTGACAGAGGGTTACATCCTGGTGAGGGCGGGGCTTGACAGAGGGTCAATTGTGTTTTTGACTGAGTTGTAAACAGGAAGTCAGATTCTGACTGAATGAAAATGTAAAGTTTTAACTTTTTAAATCTTCAGAGTGAAAGTGTTCGAGGCAGAATGTTTAGTTTTTAATCGGAGTAGCAGAGAATCAGTCCCATGATTCACCGCCAGCATCAACGTCATCTTTTGTTATTGTTTGGATCGAGAGCCCCCTGGTGGTGGGGTTTACACATTTTCTTAAAACAAGAAGTTAACTACAAAAGAAGAATACGATCATTTGTTCAGGGAGGTGGAAAAGGTCCCAGCTTTCCTAACTTTATGAGACTGACGGGTCAGTTATGTCATCATACACGACCTGCTCCGACCTCAGCGGAGAGGAAGTGTGGACAACAGGAAGGAGAGGAACACAAAGGAGAAATCTTTCCTGCATATTATCATATATACTCTTTAGTAAAGTGTCTCCAGATAACACTTGGTATGAATTAGCGCTTTACAAAACCAAAATGATTGATTGGTTGATTTGGTGTTCTGTGTGAATCTTCAGTTTATTATTCTGTAAACAACATAAAAACAGATAAACCTGCAGCTGTTCAAACCTTCACAGGCCGACGGCTGAGATGTTGATAAGTTGAGATAATTTAACTCTTAAACTTCTTGGGGGTTTTTTGTCCCCTCCTCGTCGTCTGCAGGAACACGGGGACTGATCCGGAGGAGGGCGGCAGGATTTCAGGATGTTTTGTTAGTCGTCTGATTGTCAATTATGTTCTGCTGCGATCAGTGCGACAAATCAATTTAGAGCGGCTTCCACGCCGCGAGCCGACACTGACCATGAATGACAGTGAAGGATTATTGTTCCACACAAAGGCTGCAGCGTGACATGTTCACGCCCCAAGGTCGAGCACAAACACACAGGGACACAAACTGGAGCTGGACTTTGTTCTGTTAGAGATGAAGCGAAGGATTTGATGTGAAAGATCTCTTTGATTGGTTTCTTATCTTCCACCAACAGGAAGCTTCAAATTGACATTTGAACATTTACAGAGCGTCCATTGTCCGTCTGACGTTCAGCTCAAACTCCCAAAGTCACTCCAACAGGCTCATCTGTTTTCAGCTGCTGCGACAGAGTCTGTACTTACGTTCAGTTTGCTGCTCTGCGGCGCCTCCTGAAGGTCTCTGAGTGTAACTGCACTGTCGTCTAACAAACATAGTGATGTTTAACTCCTCCCCCTTTTAGACAGCGTGCATCTATTGACAATCAGAGGGCGGAGAAGTCGACTGACGAGGTTCAGGAATATTACAGGATTTAGATCAAATCTGACTCTGCTAGCATCAACAGCCCGTTGTTAGCTAACTGTTAGCATGTGGAGTATGTGTTTGTGTATTCAGTTGTTACCATGACGACTACAGCCCGTTGTTAACTAACTGTTAGCATGACAACAAAAGCCTGTTGTTAGCTAACTGTTAGCATGTGGAGTGTGTGTTTGAGTGTTCAGCTATTACCATGACGACTACAGGCCGTTGTTAGCTAACTGTTAGCATGTGGAGTATGTGTGTGTGTAATAATCTGTTACCATGACGACTACAGGCCGTGGCTAAACGTCTACACTGTAGAGGTTCATTTATTACATGCAAGCTGAGATCTGTTTGTAAGGTTCAAACTTATGAAGCTAACTTAAAGATGGACGGGGAGAGAGACGACTTTTTGATTTCTTCGTATCAAACCTGAAACATAACTCGAGTTAAACGACTTCCTGCAGCCGCTAAAGCTGCTAAACACGAGACAACGATGACACAGAAACAGGAGCATTGACTAGAGAGGCAGAGGACGACGTGCACTCATTAAGTGACAGTTACAGATTTTGTTATGAGACAACCAGGAGTTCCTCGTTACTCTCTAAAGATAAACAGTTTGATAATAAAAAGGAGATTCTCTCCGTCTCATCGTCACACTCAGTGAGAGCGTGTCAGTGTTCAGTCAGATGGTGGGTGGGTTCAGTCAGATGGTGTGTTCAGTCAGATGGTGGGTGGGTTACGTCAGATGGTGTGTTCAGTCAGATGGTGGGTGGGTTCAGTCAGATGGTGGGTGGGTTCAGTCAGATGGTGTGTTCAGTCAGATGGTGGGTGGGTTCAGTCAGATGGTGGGTGGGTTCAGTCAGATGGTGTGTTCAGTCAGATGGTGGGTGGGTTCAGTCAGATGGTGGGTGGGTTCAGTCAGATGGTGGGTTCAGTCAGATGGTTCAGTCAGATGGTTCAGTCAAATGTTGGGTAGGTTCAGTCAGATGGTGGGTGGGTTCAGTTAGATGGTGGGTGGGTTCAGTCAGATGGTTCAGTCAGATGGTGGGTGGGTTCAGTCAGATGGTTCAGCCAGATGTTGGGTAGGTTCAGTCAGATGGTGGGTGGGTTCAGTCAGATGGTTCAGTCAGATGTTGGGTGGGTTCAGTCAGATGGTTCAGTCAGATGGTTCAGTCAGATGTTGGGTAGGTTCAGTCAGATGTTGGGTGGGTTCAGTCAGATGTTGGGTGGGTTCAGTCAGATGGTTCAGTCAGATGGTGGGTGGGTTCAGTTAGATGTTGGGTGGGTGGGTTCAGTCAGATGTTGGGTGGGTTCAGTCAGATGGTTCAGTCAGATGGTGGGTGGGTTCAGTCAGATGGTGGGTTCAGTCAGATGTTGGGTGGGTTCAGTCAGATGGTGGGTAGGTTCAGTCAGATGGTGGGTGGGTTCAGTAAACTGTTGGGTGGGTTCAGTCAGATGTTGGGTGGGTTCAGTCAGATGTTGGGTGGGTTCAGTCAGATGGTTCAGTCAGATGTTGGGTAGGTTCAGTTAGATGTTGGGTGGGTGGGTTCAGTCAGATGTTGGGTGGGTTCAGTCAGATGGTTCAGTCAGATGGTGGGTGGGTTCAGTCAGATGTTGGGTGGGTTCAGTCAGATGGTGGGTGGGTTCAGTCAGATGTTGGGTGGGTTCAGTCAGATGGTGGGTTCAGTCACATGTTCGGTAGGTTCAGATAGATGTTGGGTGGGTGGGTTCAGTCAGATGTTGGGTGGGTTCAGTCAGATGGTGGGTTCAGTCAGATGGTGGGTGGGTTCAGTCAGATGTTGGGTGGGTTCAGTCAGATGGTGGGTTCAGTCAGATGGTGGGTTCAGTCAGATGGTGGGTGGGTTCAGTCAGATGTTGGGTGGGTTCAGTCAAATGGTGGGTTCAGTCAGATGTTGGGTGGGTTCAGTCAGATGGTGGGTTCAGTCAGATGGTGGGTGGGTTCAGTCAGATGTTGGGTGGGTTCAGTCAGATGGTGGGTTCAGTCAGATGTTGGGTGGGTTCAGTCAGATGGTGGGTGGGTTCAGTCAGATGTTGGGTGGGTTCAGTCAGATGGTGGGTTCAGTCAGATGGTGGGTGGTTTCAGTCAGATGTTGGGTTCAGTCAGATGGTTCAGTCAGATGTTGGGTGGGTTCAGTCAGATGGTGGGTGGGTTCAGTCAGATGGTGTGTTCAGTCAGATGGTGGGTGGGTTCAGTCAGATGGTGGGTGGGTTCAGTCAGATCGTGGGTTCAGTCAGATGGTGGGTGGGTTCAGTCAGATGGTTCAGTCAGATGTTGGGTGGGTTCAGTCAGATGGTGGGTGGGTTCAGTCAGATGTTGGGTGGGTTCAGTCAGATGGTGGGTTCAGTCAGATGTTGGGTAGGTTCAGTCAGATGTTGGGTGGGTGGGTTCAGTCAGATGTTGAGTGGGTTTAGTCAGATGTTGGGTGGGTTCAGTCAGATGTTGGGTGGGTTCAGTCAGATGTTGGGTGGGTGGGTTCAGTCAGATGGTGGGTGGGTTCAGTTAGATGTTGGTTGGGTTCTGTCAGATGGTGGGTGGGTTCAGTCAGATGGTTCAGTCAGATGTTGGGTGGGTTCAGTCAGATGGTTCAGTCAGATGTCGGGTGGGTTCAGTCAGATGTTGGGTGGGTTCAGTCAGATGGTTCAGTCAGATGTTGGGTGGGTTCAGTCAGATGGGGGGTTCAGTCAGATGTTGGGTGGGTTCAGTCAGATGGTGGGTGGTTTTAGTCAGATGTTGGGTGGGTTCAGTCAGATGTTGAGTGGGTTCAGTCAGATGTTGGGTGGGTTCAGTCAGATGGTGGGTGGTTTCAGTCAGATGTTGGGTGGGTTCAGTCAGATGTTGAGTGGGTTCAGTCAGATGTTGGGTGGGTTCAGTCAGATGGTGGGTTCAGTCAGATGTTGGGTGGGTTCAGTCAGATGATGGGTGGGTTCAGTTAGATGTTGGGTGGGTTCTGTCAGATGGTGGGTGGGTTCAGTCAGATGGTTCAGTCAGATGGTGTGTTCAGTCAGATGTTGGGTGGGTTCAGTCAGATGGTTCAGTCAGATGTTGGGTGGGTTCAGTCAGATTGTTCAGTCAGATGGTGGGTGGGTTCAGTCAGATGTTGGGTGGGTTCAGTCAGATGGTGGGTGGTTTCAGTCAGATGTTGGGTGGGTTCAGTCAGATGTTGAGTGGGTTCAGTCAGATGTTGGGTGGGTTCAGTCAGATGGTGGGTGGTTTCAGTCAGATGTTGGGTGGGTTCAGTCAGATTTTGAGTGGGTTCAGACAGGTGTTGGGTGGGTTCAGTCAGATGGTGGGTTCAGTCAGATGTTGGGTGGTTTCAGTCAGATGTTGGGTAGTTCAGTCAGATGGTGGGTTCAGTCAGATGTTGGGTGGGTTCAGTCAGATGTTGGGTGGGTGGGTTCAGTCAGATGGTGGGTGGGTTCAGTCAGATGATGGGTGGGTTCAGTTAGATATTGGGTGGGTTCAGTCAGATGTTGGGTGTGTTCAGTCAGATGTTGGGTTCAGTCAGATGTTGGGTGTGTTCAGTCAGATGGTGGGTGGTTTCAGTCAGATGTTGGTTGGGTTCAGTCAGATGTTAGGTGGGTTCAGTCAGATGGTGGGTGGTTTCAGTCAGATGTTGGGTGGGTTCAGTCAGATGTTGAGTGGGTTCAGTCAGATGTTGGGTGGGTTCAGTCAGATGTTGGGTGGGTTCAGTCAGATGGTGGGTGGGTTCAGTCAGATGTTAGGTAGTTCAGTCAGATGGTGGGTTCAGTCAGATGTTGGGTGGGTTCAGTCAGATGTTGGGTGGGTGGGTTCAGTCAGATGGTGGGTGGGTTCAGTCAGATGATGGGTGGGTTCAGTTAGATATTGGGTGGGTTCTGTCAGATGGTGGGTGGGTTCAGTCAGACAGTTCAGTCAGATGGTGGGTTCAGTCAGATGTTGGGTGGGTTCAGTCAGATGGTTCAGTCAGATGTTGGGTGGGTTCAGTCAGATGTTGGGTGGGTTCAGTTAGATGGTGGGTTCAGACAGATGGTGGGTGGGTTCAGTCAGATGGTAGGTGGGTTCAGTCAGATGTTGGGTGGGTTCAGTCAGATGGGGGTGGGTTCAGTCAGATGTTAGGTGGGTTCAGTCAGATGTTGGGTGGGTTCAGTCAGATGGTGGGTGGGTTCAGTCAGATGTTAGGTGGGTTCAGTCAGATGGTGGGTGGGTTCAGTCAGATGGTGTGTTCAGTCAGATGGTGGGTGGGTTCAGTCAGATGTTGGGTGGGTTCAGTCAGATGGTGGGTGGTTTCAGTCAGATGTTGAGTGGGTTCAGTCAGATGTTGGGTGTGTTCAGTCAGATGGTGGGTGGTTTCAGTCAGATGTTGGGTGGGTGGGTTCAGTCAGATGGTGGGTGGGTTCAGTCAGATGACGGGTGGGTTCAGTTAGATGTTGGGTAGGTTCTGTCAGATGGTGGGTGGGTTCAGTCAGATGGTTCAGTCAGATGGTGGGTTCAGTCAGATGTTGGGTGGGTTCAGTCAGATGGTTCAGTCAGATGGTGGGTTCAGTCAGATGTTGGGTGGGTTCAGTCAGATGGTGGGTGGTTTCAGTCAGATGTTGAGTGGGTTCAGTCAGATGTTGGGTGTGTTCAGTCAGATGGTGGGTGGTTTCAGTCAGATGTTGGTTGGGTTCAGTCAGATGTTGGGTGGGTTCAGTCAGATGGTGGGTGGTTTCAGTCAGATGTTGGGTGGGTTCAGTCAGATGTTGAGTGGGTTCAGTCAGATGTTGGGTAGTTCAGTCAGATGGTGGGTTCAGTCAGATGTTGGGTGGGTTCAGTCAGATGTTGGGTGGGTGGGTTCAGTCAGATGGTGGGTGGGTTCAGTCAGATGATGGGTGGGTTCAGTTAGATATTGGGTGGGTTCTGTCAGATGGTGGGTGGGTTCAGTCAGATAGTTCAGTCAGATGGTGGGTTCAGTCAGATGTTGGGTGGGTTCAGTCAGATGGTTCAGTCAGATGTTGGGTGGGTTCAGTCAGATGTTGGGTGGGTTCAGTTAGATGGTGGGTTCAGACAGATGGTGGGTGGGTTCAGTCAGATGGTAGGTGGGTTCAGTCAGATGTTGGGTGGGTTCAGTCAGATGGTGGGTGGGTTCAGTCAGATGTTAGGTGGGTTCAGTCAGATGTTGGGTGGGTTCAGTCAGATGGTGGGTGGGTTCAGTCAGATGTTAGGTGGGTTCAGTCAGATGGTGGGTGGGTTCAGTCAGATGTTGGGTGGGTTCAGTCAGATGGTGGGTGGGTTCAGTCAGATGGTGTGTTCAGTCAGATGGTGGGTGGGTTCAGTCAGATGTTGGGTGGGTTCAGTCAGATGTTGGGTGGGTTCAGTCAGATGGTGGGTGGGTTCAGTCAGATGGTGGGTTCAGTCAGATGTTGGGTGGGTGGGTTCAGTCAGATGGTGGGTGGGTTCAGTCAGATGGTTCAGTCAGATGTTGGGTAGGTTCAGTCAGATGGTGGGTGGGTTCAGTCAGATGGTTCAGTCAGATGTTGGGTGGGTTCAGTCAGATGGTTCAGTCAGATGGTTCAGTCAGATGGTGGGTGGGTTCAGTCAGATGGTTCAGTCAGATGTTGAGTGGGTTCAGTCAGATGGTGGGTGGGTTCAGTCAGATGTTGTGTTCAGTCAGATGGTGGGTGGGTTCAGTCAGATGGTGGGTGGGTTCAGTCAGATGGTGGGTGGGTTCAGTCAGATGGTTCAGTCAGATGGTTCAGTCAGATGGTGGGTGGGTTCAGTCAGATGGTTCAGTCAGATGGTTCAGTCAGATGTTGGGTGGGTTCAGTCAGATGGTTCAGTCAGATGTTGGGTGGGTTCAGTCAGATGGTGGGTGGGTTCAGTCAGATGGTGTGTTCAGTCAGATGACGGGTGGGTTCAGTCAGATGGTGGGTGGGTTCAGTCAGATGGTGGGTGGGTTCAGTCAGATGGTTCAGTCAGATGGTTCAGTCAGATGTTGGGTGGGTTCAGTCAGATGGTGGGTGGGTTCAGTTAGATGGTGGGTGGGTTCAGTCAGATGGTTCAGTCAGATGTTGGGTAGGTTCAGTCAGATGGTGGGTGGGTTCAGTCAGATGGTTCAGTCAGATGTTGGGTGGGTTCAGTCAGATGGTTCAGTCAGATGGTTCAGTCAGATGTTGGGTGGGTTCAGTCAGATGTTGGGTAGGTTCAGTCAGATGTTGGGTGGGTTCAGTCAGATGGTTCAGTCAGATGTTGGGTAGGTTCAGTCAGATGGTGGGTGGGTTCAGTCAGATGGTTCAGTCAGATGGTGGGTGGGTTCAGTTAGATGTTGGGTGGGTGGGTTCAGTCAGATGTTGGGTGGGTTCAGTTAGATGGTTCAGTCAGATGGTGGGTGGGTTCAGTCAGATGGTGGGTGGGTTCAGTCAGATGGTGGGTGGGTTCAGTCAACTGTTGGGTGGGTTCAGTCAGATGTTGAGTGGGTTCAGTCAGATGGTGGGTAGGTTCAGTCAGATGGTGGGTGGGTTCAGTCAGATGGTGGGTGGGTTCAGTCAACTGTTGGGTGGGTTCAGTCAGATGTTGGGTGGGTTCAGTCAGATGTTGGGTGGTTTCAGTCAGATGGTTCAGTCAGATGGTGGGTGGGTTCAGTTAGATGTTGGGTGGGTGGGTTCAGTCAGATGTTGGGTGGGTTCAGTCAGATGGTTCAGTCAGATGGTGGGTGGGTTCAGTTAGATGTTGGGTGGGTGGGTTCAGTCAGATGTTGGGTGGGTTCAGTCAGATGGTGGGTGGGTTCAGTCAGATGGTTCAGTCAGATGGTGGGTGGGTTCAGTCAGATGTTGGGTGGGTTCAGTCAGATGGTGGGTGGGTTCAGTCAGATGTTGGG
This sequence comes from Labrus mixtus, assembly GCF_963584025.1. Classification (NCBI taxonomy): domain Eukaryota; kingdom Metazoa; phylum Chordata; class Actinopteri; order Labriformes; family Labridae; genus Labrus; species Labrus mixtus. The sequence continues at coordinate 99,383 of NW_026870237.1, forward strand.
TGGGTTCAGTCAGATGGTGGGTTCAGTCACATGTTCGGTAGGTTCAGATAGATGTTGGGTGGGTGGGTTCAGTCAGATGTTGGGTGGGTTCAGTCAGATGGTGGGTTCAGTCACATGTTCGGTAGGTTCAGATAGATGTTGGGTGGGTCGGTTCAGTCAGATGTTGGGTGGGTTCAGTCAGATGGTGGGTTCAGTCAGACGGTGGGTGGGTTCTGTCAGATGTTGGGTGGGTTCAGTCAGATTGTGGGTTCAGTCAGATGTTGGGTGGGTTCAGTCAGATGGTGGGTGGGTTCAGTCAGATGGTTCAGTCAGATGGTGGGTGGGTTCAGTCAGATGTTGGGTGGGTTCAGTCAGATGGTGGGTGGGTTCAGTCAGATGTTGGGTGGGTTCAGTCAGATGGTGGGTTCAGTCACATGTTCGGTAGGTTCAGATAGATGTTGGGTGGGTGGGTTCAGTCAGATGTTGGGTGGGTTCAGTCAGATGGTGGGTTCAGTCACATGTTCGGTAGGTTCAGATAGATGTTGGGTGGGTCGGTTCAGTCAGATGTTGGGTGGGTTCAGTCAGATGGTGGGTTCAGTCAGACGGTGGGTGGGTTCTGTCAGATGTTGGGTGGGTTCAGTCAGATGGTGGGTTCAGTCAGATGGTGGGTGGGTTCAGTCAGATGTTGGGTGGGTTCAGTCAGATGGTGGGTTCAGTCAGATGTTGGGTGGGTTCAGTCAAATGGTGGGTTCAGTCAGATGTTGGGTGGGTTCAGTCAGATGGTGGGTTCAGTCAGATGGTGGGTGGGTTCAGTCAGATGTTGGGTGGGTTCAGTCAGATGGTGGGTTCAGTCAGATGTTGGGTGGGTTCAGTCAGATGGTGGGTTCAGTCAGATGGTGGGTGGGTTCAGTCAGATGTTGGGTGGTTTCAGTCAGATGTTGGGTTCAGTCAGATGGTTCAGTCAGATGTTGGGTGGGTTCAGTCAGATGGTGGGTGGGTTCAGTCAGATGGTGTGTTCAGTCAGATGGTGGGTGGGTTCAGTCAGATGGTGGGTTCAGTCAGATGGTGGGTGGGTTCAGTCAGATGGTTCAGTCAGATGTTGGGTGGGTTCAGTCAGATGGTGGGTGGGTTCAGTCAGATGTTGGGTGGGTTCAGTCAGATGGTGGATTCCGTCAGATGTTGGTAGGTTCAGTCAGATGTTGGGTGGGTGGGTTCAGTCAGATGTTGAGTGGGTTCAGTCAGATGTTGGGTGGGTTCAGTCAGATGTTGGGTGGGTTCAGTCAGATGTTGGGTGGGTGGGTTCAGTCAGATGGTGGGTGGGTTCAGTCAAATGTTGGGTGGGTTCAGTTAGATGTTGGTTGGGTTCTGTCAGATGGTGGGTGGGTTCAGTCAGATGGTTCAATCAGATGTTGGGTGGGTTCAGTCAGATGGTTCAGTCAGATGTTGGGTGGGTTCAGTCAGATGTTGGGTGGGTTCAGTCAGATGGTTCAGTCAGATGTTGGGTGGGTTCAGTCAGATGGTGGGTTCAGTCAGATGTTAGGTGGGTTCAGTCAGATGTTGGGTGGGTTCAGTCAGATGGTGGGTGGGTTCAGTCAGATGTTGGGTGGGTTCAGTCAGATGGTGGGTTCAGTCAGATGTTGGGTGGGTTCAGTCAGATGTTGGGTGGGTGGGTTCAGTCAGATGATGGGTGGGTTCAGTTAGATGTTGGTTGGGTTCTGTCAGATGGTGGGTGGGTTCAGTCAGATGGTTCAATCAGATGTTGGGTGGGTTCAGTCAGATGGTTCAGTCAGATGTTGGGTGGGTTCAGTCAGATGTTGGGTAGGTTCAGTCAGATGTTGGGTGGGTTCAGTCAGAAGGTTCAGTCAGATGTTGGGTAGGTTCAGTCAGATGGTGGGTGGGTTCAGTCAGATGGTTCAGTCAGATGGTGGGTGGGTTCAGTTAGATGTTGGGTGGGTGGGTTCAGTCAGATGTTGGGTGGGTTCAGTTAGATGGTTCAGTCAGATGGTGGGTGGGTTCAGTCAGATGGTGGGTGGGTTCAGTCAACTGTTGGGTGGGTTCAGTCAGATGTTGGGTGGGTTCAGTCAGATGTTGGGTGGTTTCAGTCAGATGGTTCAGTCAGATGGTGGGTGGGTTCAGTTAGATGTTGGGTGGGTGGGTTCAGTCAGATGTTGGGTGGGTTCAGTCAGATGGTTCAGTCAGATGGTGGGTGGGTTCAGTTAGATGTTGGGTGGGTGGGTTCAGTCAGATGTTGGGTGGGTTCAGTCAGATGGTGGGTGGGTTCAGTCAGATGGTTCAGTCAGATGGTGGGTGGGTTCAGTCAGATGTTGGATGGGTTCAGTCAGATGGTGGGTTCAGTCACATGTTCGGTAGGTTCAGATAGATGTTGGGTGGGTGGGTTCAGTCAGATGTTGGGTGGGTTCAGTCAGATGGTGGGTTCAGTCACATGTTCGGTAGGTTCAGCTAGATGTTGGGTGGGTCGGTTCAGTCAGATGTTGGGTGGGTTCAGTCAGATGGTGGGTTCAGTCAGACGGTGGGTGGGTTCTGTCAGATGTTGGGTGGGTTCAGTCAGATTGTGGGTTCAGTCAGATGGTGGGTGGGTTCAGTCAGATGTTGGGTGGGTTCAGTCAGATGGTGGGTTCAGTCAGATGTTGGGTGGGTTCAGTCAAATGGTGGGTTCAGTCAGATGTTGGGTGGGTTCAGTCAGATGGTGGGTTCAGTCAGATGGTGGGTGGGTTCAGTCAGATGTTGGGTGGGTTCAGTCAGATGGTGGGTTCAGTCAGATGGTGGGTTCAGTCAGATGGTGGGTGGGTTCAGTCAGATGTTGGGTGGTTTCAGTCAGATGTTGGGTTCAGTCAGATGGTTCAGTCAGATGTTGGGTGGGTTCAGTCAGATGGTGGGTGGGTTCAGTCAGATGGTGTGTTCAGTCAGATGGTGGGTGGGTTCAGTCAGATGGTGGGTTCAGTCAGATGGTGGGTGGGTTCAGTCAGATGGTTCAGTCAGATGTTGGGTGGGTTCAGTCAGATGGTGGGTGGGTTCAGTCAGATGTTGGGTGGGTTCAGTCAGATGGTGGATTCCGTCAGATGTTGGTAGGTTCAGTCAGATGTTGGGTGGGTGGGTTCAGTCAGATGTTGAGTGGGTTCAGTCAGATGTTGGGTGGGTTCAGTCAGATGTTGGGTGGGTTCAGTCAGATGTTGGGTGGGTGGGTTCAGTCAGATGGTGGGTGGGTTCAGTCAAATGTTGGGTGGGTTCAGTTAGATGTTGGTTGGGTTCTGTCAGATGGTGGGTGGGTTCAGTCAGATGGTTCAATCAGATGTTGGTTGGGTTCTGTCAGATATTGGGTGGGTTCAGTCAGATGGTTCAGTCAGATGTTGGGTGGGTTCAGTCAGATGTTGGGTGGGTTCAGTCAGATGGTTCAGTCAGATGTTGGGTGAGTTCAGTCAGATGGTGGGTTCAGTCAGATGTTAGGTGGGTTCAGTCAGATGTTGGGTGGGTTCAGTCAGATGGTGGGTGGGTTCAGTCAGATGTTGGGTGGGTTCAGTCAGATGGTGGGTTCAGTCAGATGTTGGGTGGGTTCAGTCAGATGTTGGGTGGGTGGGTTCAGTCAGATGATGGGTGGGTTCAGTTAGATGTTGGGTGGGTTCTGTCAGATGGTGGGTGGGTTCAGTCAGATGGTTCAGTCAGATGGTGTGTTCAGTCAGATGTTGGGTGGGTTCAGTCAGATGGTTCAGTCAGATGTTGGGTGGGTTCAGTCAGATGGTTCAATCAGATGGTGGGTGGGTTCAGTCAGATGTTGGGTGGGTTCAGTCAGATGGTGGGTGGTTTCAATCAGATGTTGGGTGGGTTCAGTCAGATGTTGAGTGGGTTCAGTCAGATGTTGGGTGGGTTCAGTCAGATGGTGGGTTCAGTCAGATGTTGGGTGGGTTCAGTCAGATGTTGGGTGGGTGGGTTCAGTCAGATGGTGGGTGGGTTCAGTCAGATGACGGGTGGGTTCAGTTAGATGTTGGGTAGGTTCTGTCAGATGGTGGGTGGGTTCAGTCAGATGGTTCAGTCAGATGGTGGGTTCAGTCAGATGTTGGGTGGGTTCAGTCAGATGGTTCAGTCAGATGGTGGGTTCAGTCAGATGTTGGGTGGGTTCAGTCAGATGGTGGGTGGTTTCAGTCAGATGTTGGTTGGGTTCAGTCAGATGGTGGGTGGGTTCAGTCAGATGTTGAGTGGGTTCAGTCAGATGGTGGGTGGTTTCAGTCAGATGGTTCAGTCAGATGGTGGGTTCAGTCAGATGGTTCAGTCAGATGTTGGGTGGGTTCAGTCAGATGTTGGGTGGGTTCAGTCAGATGGTGGGTTCAGTCAGATGTTGGGTGGGTTCAGTCAGATGTTGGGTGGGTTCAGTCAGATGGTGGGTGGTTTCAGTCAGATGTTGGGTGGGTTCAATCAGATGTTGAGTGGGTTCAGTCAGATGTTAGGTGGGTTAAGTCAGATGGTGGGTTCAGTCAGATGTTGGGTGGGCTCAGTCAGATGTTGGGTGGGTGGGTTCAGTCAGATGATGGGTGGGTTCAGTTAGATGTTGGGTGGGTTCTGTCAGATGGTGGGTGGGTTCAGTCAGATGGTTCAGTCAGATGGTGTGTTCAGTCAGATGGTGGGTTCAGTCAGATGGTTCCGTCAGATGTTGGGTGGGTTCAGTCAGATGGTTCAGTCAGATGGTGGGTGGGTTCAGTCAGATGTTGGGTGGGTTCAGTCAGATGGTGGGTGGTTTCAGTCAGATGTTGGGTGGGTTCAGTCAGATGTTGAGTGGGTTCAGTCAGATGTTGGGTGGGTTCAGTCAGATGTTGGGTGGGTTCAGTCAGATGTTGGGTGGGTTCAGTCAGATGGTGGGTGGGTTCAGTCAGATGGTTCAGTCAGATGTTGGGTGGGTTCAGTCAGATGTTGGGTGGGTTCAGTCAGATGGTTCAGTCAGATGTTGGGTGGGTTCAGTCAGACGTTGGGTGGGTTCAGTTAGATGGTGGGTTCAGACAGATGATGGGTGGGTTCAGTCAGATGTTGGTAGGTTCAGTCAGATGGTGGGTGGGTTCAGTCAGATGTTAGGTGGGTTCAATCAGATGTTGGGTGGGTTCAGTCAGATGGTGGGTTCAGTCAGATGTTGGGTAGGTTCAGTCAGATGTTGGGTGGGTGGGTTCAGTTAGATGTTGGGTGGGTTCAGTCAGATGTTGGGTGGGTTCAGTCAGATGTTGGGTGGGTTCAGTCAGATGGTGGGTTCAGTCAGATGTTGGGTGGGTGGGTTCAGTTAGATGTTGGGTGGGTTCAGTCAGATGGTGGGTGGGTTCAGTCAGATGTTGGGTGGGTTCAGTCAGATGTTGGGTCGGTTCAGTCAGATGTTGGGTCGGTTCAGTTAGATGTTGGGTGGGTTCAGTCAGATGGTGGGTGGGTTCAGTCAGATGTTGGGTGGGTTCAATCATATGGTGTGTTCAGTCAGATGGTGGGTGGGTTCAGTCAGATGGTGGGTGGGTTCAGTCAGATGTTGGGTGGGTTCTGTCAGATGTTGGGTGGGTTCAGTCAGATGGTTCAGTCAGATGGTGGGTTCAGTCAGATGTTGTGTGGGTTCAGTCAGATGGTGGGTGGGTTCAGTCAGATGTTGGGTCGGTTCA
>NW_026870237.1:110000-115000 GCF_963584025.1 Labrus mixtus
CAAGACGACGCCCCTCAGACACACACTCTAAATATTACTGGACAATACCCGTCTGTTCCTGCAGGGGGCGCTGGAATCCCATCGATGGCGTCCCCCGTCTGTTCCTGCAGGGGGCGCTGGAGTCCCATCGATGGCGTCCCCCGTCTGTTCCTGCAGGGGGCGCTGGAGTCCCATCGATGGCGGTCTCCATGCTGGAAATGCTGTCTCAGTCTAACTTTCAGTCAACCTAACGACAGGCTGAGAGCTGGAGCTGAGGCGGGTTTTAAACCTCCTGACAAACCGTTACACCGCGCCCACCTGTCAATCAGGTCAGCTACACGGCTTATTGTGAATAACTCTTATCCTTAACCCTAATCAAAACTGATGAGTCATCAAAACATTCACCCCCCGTACAGTGTGTGTCCATCGAGACATGAGCTAATCACACCTATTTGGTTTTTTGAACCAGGCTGTAAACATGTTAATCTCTGCTGTAAAAACAGACTTTTTAGAATGGGTGTGTATGTGACTTCCTGTGCTTCTGCAGCCAGCCTCTAGTGGACACTCCAGGAACTGCAGGATGTTACACTTCAGCATCAGGTTAATTTTTGGAGGTTGCTGCTTGGTTGGCATACAGTGATACAATAGGGATCCAGCTTTGACGACCTTGGTGGTGAAGGTTTTTATTTATTTTAGTGATTTTGTACCACACATGTTTTTATTCTGTACTTTTTGTTGTATTGTCTAATCTGGACCCTTAGGCTGTGATAAAGTTTAGTTTGATCGGTGACTTCCAGTCCAGATTGTGGCCGTGATGTTGCTGAAATCAGTTTGCCCTGATGGTCGGCATTCTGGCGGTTTGGGCTGGAAACGGTGTGTTTGATGCATGCTGTGTCCTGACATACACACTTTGTGCTGCAGTATGTAGGACACACACACACACAAACACACACACACACACACACACACACACACACACACACACACACACACAAACACACACACACACACACACACACACACACACACACACACACACACACACACTGTGTGCACATGTTGGTTTTTCAAATTGATGGCGTCTATTATCTCGTTTCTGTTTGAAACCTTTCTCAGGTCGTTCTCTTCTTGTTGATGTGCGTGTGCAGGACCATACGTGTCTGTTCAGCTCCATTTGTTCAGTCTCAAGCAGACGATCCATCATGTTACACACACACTCACACACACACACATGTTCGCTGACATGACATCAGGCGAAACGACCTGATAGACACACACACACACACACACACACACACACACACACACACACCTCCTCTCTGGTTGGAGGTCAGATATTTATTGTGTTGTTGTTCTTTCTATAAATCTTTGAATTCTTGTTTGTGATCAGCATAAAAGTGACCACATTTCTAAACCTCTGAATAGAGACGCTTTATTTTAACCTCCTGTATGAGCTCAGGCTCTGATTGGACCGAGCCTCAGCAGGTGAACAATCTCCTAAGATCAACCGAAACACAAAACACCAGGAAAAGACCAGGATAGCATATTGAGTTATTACAGATGGTGACCTCCACCTGTTTCCATCCCCTACATTCTCATTCTTTTACTGCTGATGACTTTTCCCTCTCTCTCCGAGCCCGGTAACAAGTCGCTCTTAGGCCATTGGACTCCCGGGATTAAAGCCCCAACAGTACAGCTATCGTATCCAAACTCTGTCCTGTCAGATCCCACCCCTTTGTGTCTTAGATCTGTTTTTATCTGCAGCCTCCTTTATCCACGTTCTCCTGCACAAAGTCTGTGATTTCCTGGAGGTCTGATACCTTAGTGTAGGGGGGCGTATTCAGAGCCAGTGGCGCCAGTGGGGGGGGGGGAGTGTAGACCTGGATCAGAGAGTTAAGGAGGAGACGTTTTTGTCTCTGTTTTTTAAGTGAGCAGCAGAGTTTTAAATTTGATGCGAGCAGTAACTGGGAGCCAGTGGAAGGAGATGAACAGCGGAGTGACATGTGCTCTTTTGCTGCATTTTGTATCATCTGCAGAGGTTTGATAGTGCATGTAGGAAGACCTGCCAGTAGAGAGTTGCACTCTGCTGTCGCCCTGCTAAGCGTCTCATCATTCCTGTGGAAACCGATGTTTGTCACTGAAGGAAAATGTTGAGCAAGCATCGAGACACTGGCAGAAATAATGGTGATGAACGCTGTTTGGAGGGGCCCCCAATGAACTTTTGCCAAAGGCCCCATCAGACTCTGAAAATCACCACTTTCCAGAGCAGGAGCCCACGGTGCAATGCCGCCTCACCAAGTCATTGTGCTTTTTATATATTTGTGTCCATGAACACTGGGATGATTATTCCTTGTTTCTAGAACATTGAGTTCAGAGTTGGAGCGTTCTCCTGCTCGCCGTCTTCTTTGAAGTCTTTACTTTCTCCGTTTTTATTTTCGAGGATGTTCTGTGGAATTTGAATCAGCAGCTTTCTGAGGTCACGGGCTCATCGCTGTAACCTTCAGGCTGCTGCTTTTTCTTCTTCTACTGTCACAGAAAGACTTTGGGAGCTGCAGGCCTGAGCGGCTGCTCACTGCATCGTGTGAGGAATGGTAGACCTTGGCATTTCCACAGAAAATGTTAACACATTCAGGTTTCTTCACATCCTGTGGGACAGGCTGACGTTCTGTGAGCAGTTTCACACTTTAGTCTTCAGATATTTGAACATAATTTGTTCCCTGTGTGTGTGTGTGTGTGTCTCCATGAATACAGAATCTGCATGCACTCTGGGCTGTATGTATTTCTGTTCCTCTCTTTGTCTGATGTATGTGTGTGTTGCCTACGAACTCCCCACACTGTAGCAGTCAAACGGGGGCCGATATATCTGCAGTGACAGGCCTTAAACAACAGGCGAGCAAGATAAGTGAGGTCGGCGTGAAATATGATTAAAGCACAGCCTTCTCCTCTCCTTTGATTTAAAGGAGCATGGCACAAACAACTCATCGCCTCCTCCCACACACACACACACACACACACACACACACACACACACACACACACACACACACACACACACACACACACACACACACACACACACACACACACACACACACACACACACACACACACACATGCACTCAGAATCAGACACTTTGAGGGAAAGCGTGGAAAACCCAAAGAGAGCAGAAATGAAGAAGAAGAAGATGGTGGTGGTGGTGGAGAAACAGCCTCCTCAGCAGTCTGAAGTTTGGGGACAGATTTAATCTTCTTTCTGTTGCTGCAGAAACAGAAAGAAAAGGTCCTGCAGGAATTCAACCCTGACTGCTTACTGACAGAATGAAACTCCTCCGCTGCACTTTGACTTGATGTGTGTGCAGAGGTGAGTTTCATGTACGCTGGCTGGTAGGTGCAAAGGCTGCGACGACGCACATGTAGAGCGCAGTAATGTTGTTTTCAAAACTAGAGTCAGAGAGAGTAAGACGTACCCGAGACCAGAGTGCTCCGAGACCAAGACAAGAACAAGACCAAGGCAGGGCGAGACCGAGACACGACCAAGTACAAAAAATAATCTGAAAAATCATCATCTTGTGTTTAACTCACTTAGAGTGTAACACTGGGAAGGTAGGCGCCGTAACTGGGGGATAACAATCAAACTATGAATGACTTGAAGATATTTGTTGATTTAGAAAGAGGTGTTCATCTTCTAATCTAAGTAATGATGTGGAAAAATTGTCTCTCAGTGGTGGTCTTGGCCGGTCTTGATTTAAAATCCAGAGTCTGAGACCGAGACGGGACAGATTAGAAATGCATTTGATTCTGAGACGAGACCTTCAGAAAGTGGTCTCGAGTCCGGTCTTGGGACCATGACTGATTTGGAGTACTACAACCCTAGAGCCCAGCATGCTCAGAAATGCTGCTCTTTCAAAATCAAATGCAAACCTGCAAAACAGAGCGCCCCCTAGAGGCCTGGAGTACGTCAATTGAAAAGGCTGGACTTGCAGCGTTTGTGTATTTGCAGATGTTTTGGCTTTTTGCAGCGTGTTCTTTTCTTTTGCAGTGTTTCATCATTTATTTTGGATGTTTGTGTCTTTCTCTAAATGTACATCGTTGGACCTCCCGGCCAGTGTATTTATTGTGTTTAGAATCAAGAGAAATGAGGGACGTCAGTTACAGAGACAACAGAAAAGACTGAAGGACACTCTTTAGATGTTTCTACTTGGTGTTTGGTCACTTTCCTGTTCTGTATTGACTCTGAAACATTTTCTTTAAAACGTCTTTTCTCCGACCTGTTTCATACTCAGTAAATATTTGATGGAGATATCTTCCTTTTCCAACCGAGAGTCAGCAAATCTTTCTCCACAGAAACAACTCTGTTAAAGTCTCCTCTACCCAAGATGCCGTTCAGATGTTTTTTTTATAATCCCTTATATTAGTTTGACTCCGTTAACAAACGAGCTGAAATGTATTTATTATATTCTTATTTTTCTTAAAGCAGTTGAGAAGTAAAACTTTGTGAAAAAAGGAATCAATAAATGATGATTCTTTGTGCATTAGCCACCAGAGTTCAGCTGCAGTATGAATAATGGAAGCTTTTCTCTCTGAGTGTCTTTATTTCTGTGTTTTTCCGCTCACTCAGCAGGACTGCAGCTGGCTCTTTGTTATTTATCTCCAATAGGCCGGACATGTTTTTATTCCTCCTGTTGGAGTCAGAGGAACGGTTAAACTGAACTACTGAACTTTAATCTTTAATCAACCATGCTGCTCCAAACCTCTTCTGTTATTTTTCTTGAACATACTTCAGAGGCAGAATCTCAATGTGAACTAAAGAGTGGAGAAGAACATCCTGGAGAACAGGAAACATGCAGCAGCAGGTTGATTAGAGCACGGAGATGGTAGAGGTGGCGTGCAGACAGTCTATGGTCGTGCAGCGATCACAGGGAATAAAGGTCACCACCCCCTCCCACTGGCCCCTCCCACTGGCTCCAGGTGAATTCTCCTGATTATATCCTGCTGTGTTCTCACATCAGATCACTCTGACT
>NW_026870237.1:135000-137500 GCF_963584025.1 Labrus mixtus
AATAAGCTCCACGAGCAGAAACGTGCTCAAACTAGGATCAATATTGGAGATGCTTTTGAAAAATGGAGAGAGGTTAGAACACAGAAAGGTTTACAGACCCATGCAGAGCTGGATAAACACTGAAGCTTCAGAGTCCACCACATGGTGACCTGAGTGAGCATGGACTCTAGTGAGGAGGGGGGGGGGGGGGGGGACACAGCTCTCTATGATGTTTAGAATTTAGACTGCAGTACACATTTTAAACACTAGAGGTCAGAGTTACAGACTGCTCCTTTAACCTCCCCCCTGTGGTTACCATTGTTGGGCCACGCAGGCTTAGGACAGTCAAACCATGGACTTGGGCCTTTGAGTTATTTACTAAGATCACCAAGAGGCCCAAAAGGACTCTTTATCCCAGAATTCCCTGCGGTACTTCACACCTACGTTTGACGTAAAGGGGGGACCGGAACCTGAGGGAGACCCCACAGGAAGGCGGCAAGGTGATAAAACTCTGAGACTCCCCTCGTTCACTCTCTTTCCACGCGCTGACTTGAAGTACTCGGAGACCAAAGCTCACCTCCTGTTTCCTGCAACAATCTTCCTTTGTTTTAAGTTTTGGCGCGCAGGTAATCCGCGGCCGGCAGTGTTCCAAATTCCGAGCTCGGATTCTCCAGTGAACGCATCTCAGTTTCTCGGAGAGTGTCAGACTATAACAGATTATCAGAAAGATAACGGTCTTATTCCGTCCTGCAACGAAAGGTCATCAACGGACATCTTTCCCCTCGACGGAGAACCATCAAAGCCGCTCTTGCCGTAAGGGACCCTCGCCGCCATCAGACGCCTCTACACCAGGACAGACAGAAGATCTGTTTTATCGCCGGACTCCTTTTTCCTTCACCGATCGCAGGCAAAGCGATTCACAAGTGAGGTTTAATTAGGTCTGGGCAGAATTAGCTTTAGAGAGTGTTTTTAACAATTGATTGATTGAAGCAGAAACTGTAATTTTTATCTTTGTTGGACCGTCGCGTCCTGAGTTTTACCTGTTTAAAACTCTTGTTGTTCCCATTTCGGACCGCTGCGTCCTGTATGTGTTTAGCGTAACAGCGTTATAACCGGGTATTATTCTTCTGATCAGAAAGGCCAGTGTAAGTCGTATTAACTTGAATTCGGCCACTGGTTTGATTCTGTGAATGAAGGGAATTACTCCGAGTTGTGGTGCGGGATTCGGACTGTGATCCGGCCTCTTCAGGCACGCATTTCTCTCCTCCTCTACGCTCCTTTTTATCCTCTTTTCTTCCCCCATTACGCACATAGGCTACACACCCACACACACAGAGATCTATACACTCGCGGCCATCCAGACGCCTCAGAGACACAGATCGTGTAGGGCCGAACTCGGTCTCTTTTAGACATTAAGGCCACATTAGGTCTTTGTTAGGTGTGTGCCATCGTAAGGGCGACCACGTGGGACGAAGTTATCTCCCCCTTTTCTTCTTCCCCCCCCCTCTCTCTCTCACACACACACACACACACACACACACACACACACACACACACACACACACACACATTCACACCTCATCCACAAGCCTTGCTTGGTAATGTTTGTTTGCTTAGATTAGTTTATAATAGTTATTTGTTGGATTAAGTTCATTGATTTTGGATTGATGTTGCTTTGTTTAAATAAATTCTGTTATAATTTAAGAGAGCAGTTGTTTGTGATTACTGGTGTATTTACATTGTGATATAAGCTGGGTGCGAAGGCTTTGTGTACGGATTTCACGCCTTCAATTTATTAAATATAGTTATTAATTATTAATAATATTAGTAATTAAATAACTAATCTGAGACTGATTTGAGTGATATTTTGGTTATATTTCCCTGAGTACAGGGTGGTGCCCCAAAACAAGATTAAACATAGTTTAATGATATTTTATTTATATTATTAATAATTAGAAATAATTATTAAAGAATATAACCAAAGTTGACTTGATACAACCCCAACACCATGATGCAAAATGTGTTTCAGTGAGTCGACTGTGTTGAGAGTTTTGCAAAGAAAGAGTGAATGAGATTCACGAGTTCTGCGTAACGAGGTTAAAATTAAAGGTGTTCCAGAGTCCGTCCTCTGGACTGTCGGCAGCTTCAATGTCTGCTCTCCCCTCTGCTTCAGTATGAGTAGTATGTCAGCAGCATAGCATAGCATTTTAGCTAGCTTTAGCAAACTCTAGCAGTAAAGACGGCGCTGCGGAGGTTAAAGTGAATGACACCTGAACAGCAGGTGTTTGGGCCTAAACAAAGTATTTAATAATTTCTTACCTTAAAGTGATTCCGCGTGTCTTTTCAGCCGACATGTTATCTTTGACTGGATTCTTCTGTTTGTGTTCTGCACTCTCCCAGCCAGGAACATGTTGACCCTGTTTTGTAGTCACATCGTGGGGATGAAGAGATCAAAGCTGTGGTTGCCTGACGGCGGCTCAGCGTGGGGTCTCAGTGGGCCGGGCGGGGAAAGTTTCCCACC
>NW_026870237.1:142500-165000 GCF_963584025.1 Labrus mixtus
GGAGCTACCAGTGCCGTACTGTCCCTCGAGAGCGTTGCGGTCCCGGAGTGCAGGCCTGCTGGTGGTACCTACAGTCTCCAAGTGTACTATGGGGGGTAAAGCCTTCAGTTATCGGGCTCCTCTCCTCTGGAACCACCTACCAGCCGGGGTCCGGGAGGCAGACACAGTCTGTATTTTTAAGAATAGACTTAAAACTTTCCTTTTTGATAAATCTTATAGTTAGGGCTGGTGCTGGCGTAGACCAGCTCTTAGTTATGCTGCTATAGGCTTAGACTACCAGGGGAACTGGCACCCTGAGCTCCTCTCTCTCTCTCTCTCTCTCTCTGTGCATATACAGTACGTCATATTACTGCATGTATCTATCTATAAATCTCAGTCACTAACCACCTACTTTCCTGGGAGCTCTTGAGCTCTCCTAGGCTCCTCAAGATCGTCGGTTGACGGCTTGCCAGAACAACCCCCACACCACCACTACCCCCTCCCCACCGGATCGTGGGTTGGCGGGCTGCCAGAACAATTCCCCCCCCACACACACCCCCTCCCCTCCCCACCGGATTGCTGATGGACGGTCTACCTCCCCCCACCCCCTTGCTCTCTATCCCTCTTCCTGTATCTTATCCCATCTCTCCCCCTATCCCTTTCCAAGCCCGGTGCAGTCTAGGCCTGTGAAGACTGTTTCGTCATGAGCCGGGGATCCAGCCGAAGATTTCTGCCTTTTAATAAGGCAGTTTTTTCTTACCACTGTAACTTTTGCTGCTTTGCTAAAGTGCTCATGATGGATAGGCCGGATCTTTGTAACATAGCAATAAGTAAGGTCTTTTACCTGCTTTATGTAACATAACAATAAGTAAGGTCTTTTACCTGCTTTATATAACATAACAATGAGTAAGGTCTTTTACCTGCTTTATATAACATAGCAATAAGTAAGGTCTTTTACCTGCTTTATATAACATAACAATAAGTAAGGTATTTTACCTGCTTTATATAACATAACAAATAGTAAGGTATTTTACCTGCTTCTTGTAAAGTGTCTCGAGAGAAGACTTGTTATGAGTTGACGCTATACAAATAAAAATGGATGGATGGATGGATGGCTGGCTGGCTGGCTGGCTGGATGGATGGATAGATGGATGGATGGATGGATGGCTGGATGGTGGCTGGATGGATGATGGATGGATGGATGGATGGATGGATGGATGGCTGGATGGATGGCTGGCTGGATGGATGGGTGGCTGGAAAGATGGATGGATGGGTGAATGAATGGATGGATGGAAGGATGGATGGATGGATGGAAGGATGGATGGATGGATGGCTGGATGGACGGATGGAGGGCTGGATGGATGGATGGATGGCTGGCTGGATGGATGGATGAATGGATGGATGGATGGATGGATGGAAGGATGGATGGATGGATGGATGGATGGCTGGATGGCTGGCTGGATGGATGATGGATGGATGGATGGATGGAGGGATGGAAGGATGGATGGATGGATGGATGGCTGGATGGATGGATGGATGGCTGGCTGGATGGATGGATGGATGGATGAATAAATGGATGGATGGAAGGATGGATGGATCGATGGAAGGATGGATGGATGGATGGATGGCTGGATGGATGGATGGAGGGCTGGATGGATGGATGGCTGGCTGGATGGATGGATGGATGGATGATTGATGGGTGGGTCAATGGATGGATGATTGACGGATGGATGGATGGGTGGATGATTGATGGATGGATGGATGATTGGATAGATAGTTGGTGGATGGATGGATAATTGGTGGATGGATGGATGGATGATTGATGGATGGATGGATGGATGGATGATTGGATGGATGGATGATTGATGGTTGGGTCAATGGATGGATGATTGATGGATGGATGGATGGATGATTGATGGGTGGGTCAATGGATGGATGATTGATGGATGGATGGATGGGTGGATGATTGATGGATGGATGGATGATTGGATAGATAGTTGGTGGATGGATGGATAATTGGTGGATGGATGAATGGATGATTGATGGATGGATGGATGGATGGATGATTGATGGATGGATGGATGGATGGATGGATGATTGATGGATGGATGGATGATTGATGGTTGGGTCAATGGATGGATGATTGATGGTTGGGTCAATGGATGGATGATTGATGGATGGATGGGTGGATGATTGATGGATGTATGATTAATGGATGGATGATTGATGGATGGATGATTGGATGGATAAGTGGTTGGAGAAACTTTATTTTCAATTGCTGTTGATTTCTTAACCTTTGACAGGTTTGTTTTATTTCTCCTAAATATGAACACGCTACGGGATGTTTAAGTTTTTCCCTGTTGTAGTTTTTATTTAAGATTTATTTAAACATCAAAATGCAAAACAATCTCCAAGGCTGACGTCCAGTTTGATATGTGACTCAAAGATGCCTTCAGTGTCCGTTGTATTTAGCTGAACACAGTTTGATCTTTGATTTGTGATAATGTAAAGGCAGAGGACTGATCCCAGAGATTTCAATGAGAGTCTGTTTTCTTGTTAATCATCGACGTCTCTGTGTAGCTGTGAGCTCAGTGTTGGAGGAAACCTTCCTGTTAAGAGGTTAAGAGATGAAGTCTGCTCTCAGAGCTGATAATTCCTCCTGTATGTAGACCTCCCCTCTCTGCAGAACGGTCACATATGAAGCTTCTCTATCGGCATGTCAAACAGAGTCTGACACAGAACGTTAGGAATGCAAATACATCTGTGATTTCCACTTTGAAAACGCTGGGCTGTGAAAGTCGAACCTGCCCTTTTCTGCCTGAGTAAAGCTGCTGTGAATAACTGAAACACCTTTACCTCCAAACTTTCTCCCTTCCAGAGACGCTGCAGCCTTTTTCCCTTTTTACTCTTATCAGCGTTAAATATCAGAGCTCAGCCTGGCAGGAAAATTGAGAGAGGAACCAGGATGTTTTTTGAAGTCAGTTTAACAGTTTTTTTTAGCAGCAGAGTGGATGTAAAAGGGGAAATAAGGATAAAGTAAAAACGCTGTTGCTGTGCCAGCTTTCACTGCCTCATGTTTAATGTGAGAGATGGTCCCGCTGAGGGAAGCCTGCAGGAAGTGTGTACATACATAACACACACACACACACACATCCAAACTGTGCAAAAGCTCTCATCATCTGCATATGTCATTTTTCAATGCTTCACCACTTCATCAGGACTGTTTTTTACATCAGTTTTAATGGATTCTTCCTGTCTCTGCAAATATAACAAATATTTGAAAATGCAGACAGTCAGCAAAGGTTGTCGGAGTACACAAACTCTTCACTCAAGTAGAAGGATGGAAGCATTTGTTGAAAAAGACTAAAAGTAGAAGTAGTGGTTTCTATTGTTTCCTGCAGTCAAAGTGTTGCAGTGTCAGCTCTGAAATGTGCTCACAGTGTCAGAGGAAAAAGTGTCTCTGAAGGACGTTTCTGTTTGTGTACAAAGCTAACTGAAGCTAACTGAAGCTCGGCTCAAGTCTGGAGAAACTGAAATCATTCAAACTTCAAAACAAAGAGTGTAAAAAAACAACACGCACTTTGCTTAATTCAGTGTCTTTGGTATAAGAATTAAAGTGAGGACAGTCTTCATGTATCACTTTGTCATCTGCTCCTGAAGATTCCCTCTCTCTCTCTCTCTCTCTCTCTCTCTCTCTCTTCCATGTGCGGTCCTCATCCATCACCTGCAGCCGGCGGTGGCCCCGGCGACATTGTGTTTATGCAACTTAAAGAGGTTTTCTGTGCCGACCGTGGTGATGTATCGCCCCGGAGCCCAGAACAGATGATGTGTGCAGGCAGAGGATGGGAGGATGGATGAGGGGGCCGCCGCTCTCAGGAGGAATCCGTCGATATTCATGTTAATAACAACAACAAAAAAATGGAGTGTTTGGGATGAAGCGGGGTCGGCTGATGTCGAGGTTTTTTGTTGGAAGATTTAGAGGCTTTTAAGAGGAAAGTGCAGCGTCGGTGTGCTTCATATCGCCCAGAGGGAGAATCTGTCAATATTCATGCTGATAACAAACCAAACAGGAGTCTGTGGGATGAAACAAGGCTGAATGGGGATCAGGGTTTAGTTTTAGATCCTGAAAGTGTCCAGGGAGTATGTGAGATGGAGGTTCATGTAAGGATTATAGATCGTACATTTTAACATTTATAGATTGTGTTTAATACGTATTGTATCATTTTAAAATACTTCAGTTCACTGTTCAGATTAAAGAGAAACTTCACAACTTTATCAACACTTTCTTTTGCGTTCAATATTTGAAGGAAGGGGCGCCGGATAGCCTAGCTGTTAGCGGTTATGTCTCCCACTCCACGTACAGAGGCTTAGTCCTCGTGGCCGTGGGTTCGAAATCCGACCTCGACCCTGCATGTCGTCCCCCTCTCTCTCCTCCTAACATTTCCTGTCTCTCTTCAGCTGTCAGGCAAAAATCACCCAAAAATGTAATAAATAATGTTTCTACCACCTTAAAAAGCTGTCATCCAAACTCTGAATCAAAGCCGCCTTCAAAGGAGGGTCCATCATGTAAACAGGAGGATTGTAGAAAACATGAACTCAGATATCTGACTTTATTTGCAGATGAACCGTTGTTCCTGAAGGGGGAGCTATTTAAACCATTTGGGTTGTATTATCACGTCCTGACCACCAGGTGGTCCCAGCGACCCCAAACAGGGAGGTGGAAGAATCATAAAATAATAATTAGAACACTGTGTACCTTTAAAGTCATGAGGAAACCCTCCCAAACCCCATAAATGTTCCCCGTTATGCAGACGATACTGTGTTATACTCATCAATGAAGCTCGAAGAAACAAGCTCACTGAACTCAAAGCAGCCTGTCTGTTGGTTTTATATGAACACAAATTATTTAAATTTGTTATTAACTAACGAGAGGGCTTCTTCTTTTACACTTTATGGTCTGTCTTTAGTAATACTTTAGTCTCTTTTTTACTTACTGATCCTGACTTTCATAATATTCAAAGCTGATGATTATTTCTACCAGTCTTTTTCTTTCTTTTTTTTAGATTTGATTTTGGGCTTTCTTTACTTTATTGTAGAGACAGGACAGTGAACACAGCTGGAAACCAGTTACAGATAGAGTGGGGAATGGCATGCGGGAAAGGAGCCAGAGACCGGACCCGAACCAGGGCCGCCTGCCCGATAGCAAGCCCCTGAACATGGGACGCGTGCCCCAACCAACCAGCCAACTGCCCTTGTTTCTACCAGCCTTTGTGGGGTTATCGATAACCCTGCCATCATTAACCAGAATGATTTCATATTTCTGGAGTTTCCTGTTGATCTCTCTGACTTTCTCCTGAAAGCTGTGAACGTTTATTCTTTGTTTTTACACCAGAATAACTCAGAAAAAGAAAGGAGGAGGTGTGAAAGCTCCCTGATGGACTGATAAATATTCCTGTAGACCTTCACAGCCGGCATCAGGCTCAGGGGGCCTTCAGGACCTAATGAGTCCATTTGTTTTGGCCCCGGGTCCTCCATGTGGTTATGGCCCCCCTGCCGGGATCCGAACTGACTAATTGTGTTAAATTGAGACAATATGGCACATGAGCTGCAGCTGAGCAGCAGGTTGTCTAACACACACACACACACACACACACACACACACACACACACACACACAGTACACCTGTAAGTCATTAACACTGATTGACTCAGCAGAGAAAACAAATGTTCAGCTGCCTTGAATACAAGATGAAGACATTAAGATGATTTGATTTGGTGAATTTTGTTGTGAAAAATAAGAATGATCTTCAAACACAAAGATTTTAATTCTACATTCTCTCTCTCTCTTTTTCTCTGAGAGAGAGAGACTGCAGATGCTTAGAGGATTTATTTTATTTTCTTCTGCGGCGACAGAAAGACGAGGGAGAATGTTTATTGCATGGCCTTGCTGAACAGTCTTTACATTTAATTTCCATCTGTAGATAGATAGATAGATAGATAATACTTCATTGTCAGACGTAGTCTGAAATTTGCCTTGCGTCACAGCGGCTCCGTTTGCGGCACAACAATTAAGACAGGAAACAAAGATGCAAACATTTGACACAACACTCAAACACAGCACAACACTCAAGACTGAATGAATCTTGAGATGAAGCGTTTCTTTCAGTGATGTTTTACTTTTATGAAAACTTAACACTTAAGTAACCTGAGTGAATGACTTTGTTACGCCTTAAACCCCCGACACTGGCGCCCAGACTGTGCACCATATAATTAACAAACTGTCTGACATGTCCAAAATGAGTCTGCGTGACGCCATGTGACCTCCAATAGCGCCCAAAGATGACAAGAGCCAAACAAACTCCTACAAAATAAAAGTCATTATTTTACTCTGACAGTGAATCGAGGTGTTCGCTCAGAGTCGTCTGAAGGACACAAACAAGTCCCTTCGTCCTCTGGTCGTCCTTCTCTCTCTTCCCGCCGTCTCCCCAGGGAAGCTTTAGCTCCTCGCCGTCTTTAACTGGAGCGTTTAAGAAGGAGAAATGTCAAACGACTAATCTTCTTCTTAAACTGCAGTTTGAGCTCATCAGTCTCCCTCTGCTGTCTCTCGTCCTTTCGCTCAGAAAGAGACGAGAGAAGTGGGGGATGGGATTCAGTGGCAGGCGGGTTAATAACTCGCTTTGCTCTGGACGCCATAAATTGGTTTCCATTGATACCTGCTATCTCTCAGCAGATAGCGGCGAGGACCTCATCAAGTGTACAGACGCCACTGGTGGGGCGCCAAATAACCCGCTATAGAGCAACGACTTCAATCCTTAAGAAACGCAGCATTTATTGTCACCGTGTCAAATCCCCGAGTTCTGTTCCTCCCTCGGCCATCACGCCGCCGTTCAGTCACTTCTCCACCGCCCTCGATGCCTCGCTGAGATAAACCGCTCGTTTCCATTCAGCAGTTTTAATTGCCTTGACACGAGGTCAGGCTTATCTCAAATTAGACTCAAATATTGAAATATTTGTCATTACAGGGCGTCTTTTTGTCACACACGAGAGATAATGCAGAAACATGAAAAACACAGGAAACTAAAACTGATGAATCAGCAGTTTGTGAAATATCAAGAATGTTAGTTAGGATCAGAACCAGGTCCCAGTCTGAAACCTGTTAGCTAGGATCAGTACCAGGTCCCAGTCTGATGACCTGTTAGCTAGGATCAGAACCAGGTCCCAGTCTGATGACCTGTTAGCTAGGATCAGTACCAGGTCTCAGTCTGAAGACCTGTTAGCTAGGATCAGTACCAGGTCTCAGTCTGAAGACCTGTTAGCTAGGATCAGAACCAGGTCCCAGTCTGATGACCTGTTAGCTAGGATCAGTACCAGGTCTCAGTCTGAAGACCTGTTAGCTAGGATCAGTACCAGGTCCCAGTCTGATGACATGTTAGCTAGGATCAGGACCAGGTCTCAGTCTGATGACCTGTTAGCTAGGATCAGAACCAGGTCCCAGTCTGATGACCTGTTAGCTAGGATCAGAACCAGGTCCCAGTCTGAAACCTGTTAGCTAGGATCAGGACCAGGTCCCAGTCTGAAACCTGTTAGCTAGGATCAGTACCAGGTCCCAGTCTGATGACCTGTTAGCTAGGATCAGTACCAGGTCTCAGTCTGAAGACCTGTTAGCTAGGATCAGAACCAGGTCCCAGTCTGATGACCTGTTAGCTAGGATCAGGACCAGGTCTCAGTCTGATGACCTGTTAGCTAGGATCAGAACCAGGTCCCAGTCTGAAACCTGTTAGCTAGGATCAGTACCAGGTCCCAGTCTTATGACCTGTTTGCTAGGATCAGTACCAGGTCTCAGTCTGATGACCTGTTAGCAAGGATCAGAACCAGGTCCCAGTCTGATGACCTGTTAGCTAGGATCAGTACCAGGTCCCAGTCTGAAACCTGTTAGCTAGGATCAGTACCAGGTCCCAGTCTGATGACCTGTTAGCTAGGATCAGAACCAGGTCCCAGTCTGATGACCTGTTAGCTAGGATCAGTACCAGGTCCCAGTCTGAAGACCTGTTAGCTAGGATCAGAACCAGGTCTCAGTCTGATGACCTGTTAGCTAGGATCAGTACCAGGTCTCAGTCTGAAGACCTGTTAGCTAGGATCAGTACCAGGTCCCAGTCTGAAACCTGTTAGCTAGGATCAGTACCAGGTCTCAGTCTGATGACCTGGTAGCTAGGATCAGAACCAGGTCCCAGTCTGATGACCTGTTAGCTAGGATCAGTACCAGGTCCCAGTCTGAAACCTGTTAGCTAGGATCAGTACCAGGTCCCAGCCTGATGACCTGTTAGCTAGGATCAGTACCAGGTCCCAGTCTGAAGACCTGTTAGCTAGGATCAGAACCAGGTCCCAGTCTGAAACCTGTTAGCTAGGATCAGGACCAGGTCCCAGTCTGAAACCTGTTAGCTAGGATCAGTACCAGGTCAATCAACTTAATCAACTTTTATTTGTATAGCGTCAACTCATAACAAGTGTTATCTCGAGACACTTCACAAGAAGCAGGTAAAATACCTTACTCATTGTCTGTTAACATTACAAAAGAGCAGGTAAAAAGACCTTACTCATTGTTATGTTACAAAAAGCAGGTAAAAGACCGTACTTATTGCTATGTTACAAAGATCCAGCCATCCATCCATCCATCCATCCATCCTTCCATCCATCCATCCATCCATCCATTCATCCATCCATCCAGCCAGCCATCCATCCATCCATCCATCCATCTATCCAGCCCTCCATCCGTCCATCCAGCCATCCATCCATCCATCCTTCCATCGATCCATCCATCCTTCCATCCATCCATTCATTCACCCATCCATCCATCTTTCCAGCCATCCATCCAGCCAGCCATCCATCCATCCATCCAGCCAGCCATCCATCCATCCATCCATCCATCCATCCATCCATCCATCCATCCATCCATCATCCATCCAGCCAGCCATCCAGCCATCCATCCATCCATCCATCTATCCATCCATCCAGCCAGCCAGCCAGCCAGCCATCCATCCATCCATTTTTATTTGTATAGCGTCAACTCATAACAAGTCTTCTCTCGAGACACTTTACAAGAAGCAGGTAAAATACCTTACTATTTGTTATGTTATATAAAGCAGGTAAAAGACCTTACTTATTGCTATGTTACATAAAGCAGGTAAAAGACCTTACTCATTGTTATGTTATATAAAGCAGGTAAAAGACCTTACTTATTGCTATGTTACAAAGATCCGGCCTATCCATCATGAGCACTTTAGCAAAGCAGCAAAAGTTACAGTGGTAAGAAAAAACTGCCTTATTAAAAGGCAGAAATCTTCGGCCGGATCCCCGGCTCATGACGAAACAGTCTTCACAGGCCTAGACTGCGCCGGGCTTGGAAAGGGATAGGGGGAGAGATGGGATAAGATGCAGGAAGAGGGATAGAGAGCAAGGGGGTGGGGGGAGGTAGACCGTCCATCAGCAATCCGGTGGGGAGGGGAGGAGGTGTGGGGGGTTGTTCTGGCAGGCCGCCAACCCACGATCCGGTGGGGAGGGGGTAGTGGTGGGGTGGGGGTTGTTCTGGCAAGCCGTCAACCGACGATCTTGAGGAGCCTAGGAGAGCTCAAGAGCTCCCAGGAAAGTAGGTGGTTAGTGACTGAGATTTATAGATAGATACATGCAGTAATATGATGTACTGTATATGCAGAGAGAGAGAGAGAGAGAGAGAGAGAGAGAGAGAGAGAGAGAGAGAGAGGAGCTCAGGGTGCCAGTTCCCCCGGTAGTCTAAGCCTATAGCAGCATAACTAAGAGCTGGTCTACACCAGCACCAGCCCTAACTATAAGATTTATCAAAAAGGAAAGTTTTAAGTCTAATCTTAAAAATACAGACTGTGTCTGCCTCCCGGACCCCGGCTGGAAGGCGGTTCCAGAGGAGAGGAGCCCGATAACTGAAGACTTTACCCCCCATAGTACACTTGGAGACTGTAGGTACCACCAGCAGGCCTGCACTCCGGGACCGCAACACTCTCGAGGGACAGTACGGCACTAGTAGCTCCTTAAGATAAGATGGTGCCTGGCCATTTAGAGCTTTGTAGGTGAGAAGAAGGATCTTGAATTCTATTCTAGACTGTATAGGGAGCCAGTGCAGAGAAGCCAGGACAGGAGTAATGTGGTCCCATTTCCTGGTTCTGGTCAGTACACGAGCTGCAGCATTCTGGACCAGTTGAAGAGTCTTTAGAGATTTGCCAGAGCACCCTGACAAAAGAGAGTTACAATAATCCAGTCTGGAGGTAACAAATGCATGAACTAGTTTTTCTGCATCACTTTGCGACAGGATATTCCTGATCTTGGATATATTACGAAGGTGAAAGTAGGCTGTTCTTGAAACTTGACTGATGTGAGAGCTAAAAGACATATCTTGATCAAAAATAACTCCTAGATTCCTAACAGTGGTGCTAGATGCCAGGCTGATGTCATTAAGGACAGTCACATCACTAGAAAAAGTCTCTCTGAGGTTCTTAGGGCCTAGCACAATAACTTCAGTCTTGTCTGAGTTAAGTAGCAAAAAATTTCTGGTCATCCAGGTCCTAACGTCCTTAAGGCATGTTTCTAGCTGACATAACTGACTGGTACCATCGGGCTTCATTGATACATAAAGCTGAGTATCATCTGCATAACAATGAAACTGTATGGAGTGTTTCCTCATAATATTTCCCAGAGGAAGCATATATAATGTAAAAAGAATTGGTCCAAGCACTGAACCTTGTGGGACTCCATGGCAAACTTTAGTGTGCATAGAGGACTCATCATTAACATGTACAAACTGAGATCGGTCTGATAAGTAGGATTCAAACCAACTTAAAGCAGTCCCTGTAATTCCAAGCAAATGCTCCAGTCTGTACAACAGGATCCGATGGTCAATAGTGTCAAAAGCAGCACTAAGATCTAACAAGACGAGCACAGACAGAAGTCCCCTGTCTGAGGCTAGAAGTAGATCGTTTGTAACTCTAACTAGTGCAGTCTCAGTGCTATGATGGACTCTAAATCCTGACTGGAACTCTTCAAATAAACTGTTGTCATGGAGAAAGTCACACAGCTGTTTAGCTACCACCTTCTCCAGGATCTTTGAGATAAAAGGAAGGTTGGATATAGGTCTGTAGTTAGCCAGAGTTCCTGAGTCCAGAGTAGGCTTTTTAAGTAGAGGTTTGATTACCGCTACTTTAAATGTCTGTGGTACATAGCCTGCCAGTAAAGACATATTGATCATATCTAATATGGAGTTGCTAACTAAGGGAAAGACTTCCTTAAACAGCTTGGTTGGGATTGGGTCTAAAAGAGAGGTTGACGGTTTCGATGCAGAAATAATGGAATATAACTCTGAAAGGTCGATTGGAGAAAAACAGTCGAGACTAATATCTGGTCCTGGAACTGTCTCTGCCGTATCAGACGTATCTGCATCAGGTAAGGGCAGGAGGTTACCAATTTTGTCTCTGATGTCTAGAACTTTGTTGTTGAAAAAGCTAAGGAAATCATTACTGCTGGGTCCCAGTCTGATGACCTGTTAGCTAGGATCAGAACCAGGTCCCAGTCTGATGACCTGTTAGCTAGGATCAGTACCAGGTCCCAGTCTGAAACCTGTTAGCTAGGATCAGAACCAGGTCCCAGTCTGAAGACCTGTTAGCTAGGATCAGAACCAGGTCTCAGTCTGATGACCTGTTAGCAAGGATCAGTACCAGGTCTCAGTCTGAAGACCTGTTTGCTAGGATCAGAACCAGGTCCCAGTCTGAAACCTGTTAGCTAGGATCAGGACCAGGTCTCAGTCTGAAGACCTGTTAGCTAGGATCAGAACCAGGTCTCAGTCTGATGGCCTGTTAGCTAGGATCAGAACCAGGTCCCAGTCTGATGACCTGTTAGCTAGGATCAGTACCAGGTCTCAGTCTGAAGACCTTTTAGCTAGGATCAGTACCAGGTCCCAGTCTGAAACCTGTTAGCTAGGATCAGTACCAGGTCTCAGTCTGATGACCTGTTAGCTAGGATCAGTACCAGGTCTCAGTCTGAAGACCTGTTTGCTAGGATCAGAACCAGGTCCCAGTCTGAAACCTGTTAGCTAGGATAAGTACCAGGTCTCAGTCTGATGACCTGTTAGCTAGGATCAGTACCAGGTCTCAATCTGAAGACCTGTTAGCTAGGATCAGAACCATGTCCCAGTCTGATGACATGTTAGCTAGGATCAGGACCAGGTCTCAGTCTGATGACCTGTTAGCTAGGATCAGAACCAGGTCCCAGTCTGATGACCTGTTAGCTAGGATCAGTACCAGGTTTCAGTCTGATGACCTGTTAGCTAGGATCAGAACCAGGTCCCAGTCTGATGACCTGTTAGCTAGGATCAGTACCAGGTCCCAGTCTGAAACCTGTTAGCTAGGATCAGTACCAGGTCCCAGTCTGATGACCTGTTAGCTAGGATCAGTACCAGGTCCCAGTCTGAAAACTGTTAGCTAGGATCAGAACCAGGTCCCAGTCTGAAGACCTGTTAGCTAGGATCAGAACCAGGTCTCAGTCTTATGACCTGTTAGCTAGGGTCAGTACCAGGTCCCAGTCTGAAGACCTGTTAGCTAGGATCAGAACCAGGTCCCAGTCTGAAACCTGTTAGCTAGGATCAGGACCAGGTCTCAGTCTGAAGACCTGTTAGCTAGGATCAGAACCAGGTCTCAGTCTGATGACCTGTTAGCTAGGATCAGAACCAGGTCCCAGTCTGATGACCTGTTAGCTAGGATTAGTACCAGGTCTCAGTCTGATGACCTGTTAGCTAGGATCAGAACCAGGTCTCAGTCTGAAGACCTTTTAGCTAGGATCAGTACCAGGTCCCAGTCTGAAACCTGTTAGCTAGGATCAGTACCAGGTCTCAGTCTGATGACCTGTTAGCTAGGATCAGTACTAGGTCTCAGTCTGAAGACCTGTTAGGATCAGAACCAGGTCCCAGTCTGATGACCTGTTAGCTAGGATCAGAACCAGGTCCCAGTCTGATGACCTGTTAGCTAGGATCAGTACCAGGTCCCAGTCTGAAACCTGTTAGCTAGGATCAGAACCAGGTCTCAGTCTGATGACCTGTTAGCTAGGATCAGTACCAGGTCCCAGTCTGAAGACCTGTTAGCTATGATCAGAACCAGGTCCCAGTCTGAAACCTGTTAGCTAGGATCAGGACCAGGTCCCAGTCTGAAGACCTGTTAGCTAGGATCAGAACCAGGTCTCAGTCTGATGACCTGTTAGCTAGGATCAGAACCAGGTCCCAGTCTGATGACCTGTTAGCTAGGATCAGTACCAGGTCTCAGTCTGAAGACCTTTTAGCTAGGATCAGAACCAGGTCCCAGTCTGAAACCTGTTAGCTAGGATCAGAACCAGGTCTCAGTCTGATGACCTGTTAGCTAGGATCAGAACCAGGTCCCAGTCTGATGACCTGTTAGCTAGGATTAGTACCAGGTCTCAGTCTGATGACCTGTTAGCTAGGATCAGAACCAGGTCTCAGTCTGAAGACCTTTTAGCTAGGATCAGTACCAGGTCCCAGTCTGAAACCTGTTAGCTAGGATCAGTACCAGGTCTCAGTCTGATGACCTGTTAGCTAGGATCAGTACTAGGTCTCAGTCTGAAGACCTGTTAGGATCAGAACCAGGTCCCAGTCTGATGACCTGTTAGCTAGGATCAGAACCAGGTCCCAGTCTGATGACCTGTTAGCTAGGATCAGTACCAGGTCCCAGTCTGAAACCTGTTAGCTAGGATCAGAACCAGGTCTCAGTCTGATGACCTGTTAGCTAGGATCAGTACCAGGTCCCAGTCTGAAGACCTGTTAGCTATGATCAGAACCAGGTCCCAGTCTGAAACCTGTTAGCTAGGATCAGTACCAGGTCTCAGTCTGATGACCTGTTAGCTAGGATCAGAACCAGGTCCCAGTCTGATGACCTGTTAGCTAGGATCAGTACCAGGTCTCAGTCTGAAGACCTTTTAGCTAGGATCAGAACCAGGTCCCAGTCTGAAACCTGTTAGCTAGGATCAGTACCAGGTCTCAGTCTGATGACCTGTTAGCTAGGATCAGTACCAGGTCTCAGTCTGAAGACCTGTTTGCTAGGATCAGAACCAGGTCCCAGTCTGAAACCTGTTAGCTAGGATCAGTACCAGGTCTCAGTCTGATGACCTGTTAGCAAGGATCAGTACCAGGTCTCAGTCTGAAGACCTGTTTGCTAGGATCAGAACCATGTCCCAGTCTGATGACATGTTAGCTAGGATCAGGACCAGGTCTCAGTCTGATGACCTGTTAGCTAGGATCAGAACCAGGTCCCAGTCTGATGACCTGTTAGCTAGGATCAGTACCAGGTCCCAGTCTGATGACCTGTTAGCTAGGATCAGTACCAGGTTTCAGTCTGATGACCTGTTAGCTAGGATCAGAACCAGGTCCCAGTCTGATGACCTGTTAGCTAGGATCAGTACCAGGTCCCAGTCTGAAACCTGTTAGCTAGGATCAGTACCAGGTCCCAGTCTAATGACCTGTTAGCTAGGATCAGTACCAGGTCCCAGTCTGAAACCTGTTAGCTAGGATCAGAACCAGGTCCCAGTCTGAAGACCTGTTAGCTAGGATCAGAACCAGGTCTCAGTCTTATGACCTGTTAGCTAGGATCAGAACCAGGTCCCAGTCTGATGACCTGTTAGCTAGGATTAGTACCAGGTCTCAGTCTGATGACCTGTTAGCTAGGATCAGAACCAGGTCTCAGTCTGAAGACCTTTTAGCTAGGATCAGAACCAGGTCCCAGTCTGAAACCTGTTAGCTAGGATCAGTACCAGGTCTCAGTCTGATGACCTGTTAGCAAGGATCAGTACCAGGTCTCAGTCTGAAGACCTGTTTGCTAGGATCAGAACCATGTCCCAGTCTGATGACATGTTAGCTAGGATCAGGACCAGGTCTCAGTCTGATGACCTGTTAGCTAGGATCAGAACCAGGTCCCAGTCTGATGACCTGTTAGCTAGGATCAGTACCAGGTCCCAGTCTGATGACCTGTTAGCTAGGATCAGTACCAGGTTTCAGTCTGATGACCTGTTAGCTAGGATCAGAACCAGGTCCCAGTCTGATGACCTGTTAGCTAGGATCAGTACCAGGTCCCAGTCTGAAACCTGTTAGCTAGGATCAGTACCAGGTCCCAGTCTAATGACCTGTTAGCTAGGATCAGTACCAGGTCCCAGTCTGAAACCTGTTAGCTAGGATCAGAACCAGGTCCCAGTCTGAAGACCTGTTAGCTAGGATCAGAACCAGGTCTCAGTCTTATGACCTGTTAGCTAGGATCAGAACCAGGTCCCAGTCTGATGACCTGTTAGCTAGGATTAGTACCAGGTCTCAGTCTGATGACCTGTTAGCTAGGATCAGAACCAGGTCTCAGTCTGAAGACCTTTTAGCTAGGATCAGTACCAGGTCCCAGTCTGAAACCTGTTAGCTAGGATCAGTACCAGGTCTCAGTCTGAAGACCTGTTAGGATCAGAACCAGGTCCCAGTCTGATGACCTGTTAGCTAGGATCAGAACCAGGTCCCAGTCTGATGACCTGTTAGCTAGGATCAGTACCAGGTCCCAGTCTGAAACCTGTTAGCTAGGATCAGAACCAGGTCTCAGTCTGATGACCTGTTAGCTAGGATCAGTACCAGGTCCCAGTCTGAAGACCTGTTAGCTAGGATCAGAACCAGGTCCCAGTCTGAAACCTGTTAGCTAGGATCAGGACCAGGTCCCAGTCTGAAGACCTGTTAGCTAGGATTAGAACCAGGTCTCAGTCTGATGACCTGTTAGCTAGGATCAGAACCAGGTCCCAGTCTGATGAACCGTTAGCTAGGATCAGTACCAGGTCTCAGTCTGATGACCTGTTAGCTAGGATCAGAACCAGGTCTCAGTCTGAAGACCTGTTAGCTAGGATCAGAACCAGGTCCCAGTCTGATGACCCGTTAGCTAGGATCAGTACCAGGTCTCAGTCTGATGACCTGTTAGCTAGGATCAGAACCAGGTCTCAGTCTGAAGACCTGTTAGCTAGGATCAGTACCAGGTCCCAGTCTGAAACCTGTTAGCTAAGATCAGTACCAGGTCTCAGTCTGATGACCTGTTAGCTAGGATCAGTACCAGGTCTCAGTCTGAAGACCTGTTAGCTAGGATCAGAACCAGGTCCCAGTCTGATGACCTGTTAGCTAGAATCAGTACCAGGTCTCAGTCTGAAGACCTGTTAGCTAGGATCAGTACCAGGTCCCAGTCTGAAACCTGTTAGCTAGGATCAGAACCAGGTCTCAGTCTGATGACCTGTTAACTAGGATCCCAGCTGTCATTGGGCGAGAGGCGGGGTTACACCTTGGACTCGTCACAGGGCTCACTTTGTTTGCACTCACCTTTACAGGCTGAGTGATGTCACCCGTCTGTTCCTGCAGGGGGCGCTGGAGTCCCATCGATGGCGGTCTCCATGCTGGACACTGAACCACTAACGACGCACAATCGAGCTGAAATTCAGTCTGACTCAAAAATCAGTTGTGAGACTTGTTTGTCCCCCTTCGAAATAAAAGCACCACACTTCAATTTGTTCCCCTTCAAAATAAAAGCACCCACTTCAATTTGTCCACCTTTAAAAAAAAGAACCCCAATTCAGTTTATCCGCCTTCAAAATAAAAGCACCACACTTTAGTACGTCCACCTTCAAAATAAAAGCACTCGTTAAAACTTTTTTGGGGGAAACTGAAAATCCCAGAGCAGAGAGGTGAGTTTCTAACGGAGGAAGTATGGACAGCGAGCAGCTGATGCTGTGTGACTCGATATCTAGCGCTAACGTGCTGTTAGGACACGGTGCAGGAAGTGTGACAGGAAGTGAATCAACAGTTTATGAAGGAACATCCAGTGAAAATGTGAGAATAAGAATCAGACACCAACACAGTTTCCTCGGGAATATATCTAAAAAAATAACCAAATGTTTTTTATTTCATGTTGATACATTCTTGGACAACACCACAGAATAGTTGCATGAGTGGCCAAATGTAAATCTCTCCCACAACATTGGCACAGAAGCAGCAAGGGCAACATGAATATACCGAGTACAAACAGTAGAAAACATACATGCTTCCATTTTTTTTACAAGTATTTTGTTTTTTAAATATATATTCATCTTTTCCCCGTCGTTTCCAGGAAAATAAGAAACCCATCAAAGCCATATTCTGCCATGTGAGAAAAGAAATGGTGAAGTCAAAAGAACAGAAATCAAAAACAGTACAATCCAGAGCAGACAGGTGAACCCACGGTGTGTGAGGATTTCATTATTTTAAACTTTTTTTTTCTGATTCTGTTTCAACATCGAACACATCAGGCATGCATTGACAACCTCCACATCAACACCTTTTGTTGTTTCAGCAGTCCATGACGTCACCGTTACACATCCAGCAAAGCCCGGCCCGGAGGCGCTACAACACAATCACCATCACCATCATCATCATCTTCATCTTCATCTTCATCATCATCATCATCGTCATCATCATCATCATCGTCGTGGTCATACACCTACAGAACACTGGAGGAGTCATGGTGTACGTGCGTGTGAAGCAGGAACATGGGGATGCTTTCACAAACAGTTCAAACATAACAACCTTTAAAAAACACGGCTGCTTTTATCTTTATTATTATTTTATTTTTTTTGGCTTTGTATCGACGGCCAGCGGAGGAATCTGACTTTTACCTCGATGTGACTGAAGATTGTTGGACCCACAAATAAAGAATGTGTTAGGAAGGCAGTGAAAGTTGCATCATGAACGGAGGCTTCATGGTCTGACATCATTCATAAACTTTACGCTAAAGTCCCCCGTTGACTGAAACTAGGAAACCCATCTACCTGTGGTTTGTGTTCTTCTGATAGAAATGGTAAGTTTGGCTCCAATACGATATTTCTTTAACATGCAATGACACAGAAAAACACGCCTGAGGCGAGTGAAGCGCCTGATTTAAAGGTCACATGAAACGCTAAATCCACTTCTCCATGTTCCTCTAATATGTGTCTCTAGTCCGTCTACAAACCCCCCAATGATGATAAAAGTCCATCCTCTCCGTCTTTTGCCTGCTCCACTTTTCAGAAAATGTGTGCTCAAACAGGCCGTTTGGAGATTTTCCCTTCATGACATCACAAAGGGCAGTAGCCCCTCCCCCAGGTGGGTGACACTCCCACAGCTAGGTGTTTGTTCTGCCCTCTGAGTCTGCCTTCTCACCGTAAACAATAGGACATGGAGCGAGAAAGACCGAGTACACCCAAGTCCTTCCAGAGAGGGGGCGTGGTCAGACACAGCTCATTTACATATTTAAAGGTACAGACACAGAAACAGCCTGTTTTGAGCAGGGCTGAAATAGAGGGGTTTATAGACATGATCAAATACAGGATCAGAGTGGATTTAGAACAAGAAACTTCACACACATGTTTTGAGGAGCTCTGACACTTATTCAAACTGAAAAGGAGGAGGAGAATATGTGACCTTTAAGACAACAGACTTTAAACTTGATATTTTCATGGGTATCTTGAAACACTTAAGGGAATTTTAAAACTGAAGGGTACCTGGAAACAAACACTTTAGGGTTATTATGGAAGCATATGGGTCCTTATGCAGACGCCATTCGGTACGATGGAACAAGCTAAGATGTTACACTTACACAGAAGCTACAGGGTACCTCGAAACAGATCCTAAAGGGCAGACATTTGAGGATCCCTTAAACCAGCTACTGAAGGGGAGCCTTAAAACAGACGCTTAACAAGCGCTACCACCAGGGGTCGGCGTTAAACCACGTTGCTTGAGGTTACGTTTGGACGCTAACAGCTAACTCACTGAAGCAATGTCAAAATTTGACTTAATCCAGTGCATTATGGGAAGTGTAGTTCCATACCGGAGAGCATTATTATCAACTGAAAGAGGGTCCAACAGAATGATTGTATGAATAACAAGATCTATCATCATGGACTCTGTTCATGGTGTAGTTTTATCTTTTCTGAGGGGACGCAGGATGTCAGACGGTGAAATATTGATTTCATTTTCAGGCCGTAGTTTGAAGTTTTGCTGTTCATTTTTTTCAAGGACCTTTAAGGACTTTTTTAAAATTTTTATAAATTACCTTAAAGAGGTAAAACTCAGATTCCAGGCGACAGCGTGAGCAAAGCCCTCAAAATCTCAAAGCGAAGAATATGGCTTTAATAAAAACGATGTGCATCCAAGAAGCGAGAAGCAGAACGGAGTCAACATCATCATGTTGTCTTAAAAAAAGAGGAAAAGTACAAATCAACAACCAAAGGCGGCCAACATGTAAGCCATAAAGAACTACACACAGGTGGACAGGAAGGTCAACTTGCAAGTTTGGAAGTACATTAAAGACGGGAGGAGGCGGGGCT
This sequence comes from Labrus mixtus, assembly GCF_963584025.1. Taxonomy (NCBI): domain Eukaryota; kingdom Metazoa; phylum Chordata; class Actinopteri; order Labriformes; family Labridae; genus Labrus; species Labrus mixtus. Next base: position 161,902 of record NW_026870237.1, read on the forward strand.
CTGTAAAAAGGTCACGTCAGGCCGAGGCGGCCGCTTCGTTTGACATCAACAGCAGAGAGAGACGCGGCGTGGAGCCTCGAGAGCGCCCCCTGTTTTCAACCGAGAGGCTGCAGGACATCCGTCAGTTCCATCTTCATCATCATCATCATCACAAAGAAACAGACTCTTGATTTATTTTTTTCTCCTCCCTTCTCTCTCTCTCTTTTAGTGAATTTGTGCGCCCAAATAAAAGTCCCACAATGCTTTGCTTCAGTGTTTGAAAGTCTGTGGTGGGCCGTGAAGCACATGAGACCAAAATAAGTAAACAACAACAGAAAAACATCCTCACTTCTCCTTCTTCTTCTTCTCTCCTTTTTTTTCCTTGTTTTTCAGGACAGGAGAGCAGACGTGTGCATCCATCACTCTGCGCTCGCTCGCCCGCCTGATGGAGGAACGCCGTTAGATCACGAGGTCGTTGTAGCTCACGTGTTTCTTCTTAGCAGCGGGACCTGAGAGGAGGAGAAGGCAGACTGAGATCAGCTGTGTTTGTGTTAAAGATGGAGGTTAACAGTGAGGCGGCGATGGAGGGAAATGAGTTATGACCTCTCAGACTCGTTCTCTCGGGTTTAAAGCGATTTGATGTTTGAGGTCGTTCAGAGGTCATAACTCGAGCGTGGAAGCATCTGAAGCAGAAGAAACAACGAAAACAACGACGACGAGGGAATCATCGTCTGAGGGAAGGACAGGAAACAGAAAAACAAACGCTGTCTGATTTAAAACGAGGAGCGTGCAGTGAGTGGGCGTCACCGCTCGCCTTCGTTTCATGTTTCTGCTGCAGAACAAAGAGGCCCAGTGAAGGTCAGTATGGATCTGAGGGCGTGCTGATCGATACAAACACTCTCAGCCAATCACGTCACACCTTCAAAATCTGGAGGTCAACTGACCAAAACCTCGCCGTGTCTGAAAGCGGTCAGGTGGCGTCTGTGTGGCGTTCAAGAAACAGGAGGAGTATTTAAAAACGTCTTAATGACGACCTCGATTGGGCTGAAATATTAACCGGGTTTCTTAAACGCCGCACAGACGGCGAGAGAGAGATGAAGGTCGAGGCTCGTGCTGGTCGTTTGATGAGCAGGTAAAACAGATGTCACCTGTTCCCTTTAGTTATGACCATCTCCCTATCTCCCCCCTGCAGCCGCGTCCCCCCCTCCTCCCTCCTCCCCCTCACCGCTTCAACCGCTACCTCTCGACCCTCGGCGTTCGTCCTGTGACAAATGGCTCCGAGCCAAAAGCCCGTCATTAATCACGCCATGAAGATAAAAGAGAGAAATGTCAAAATCTGAATATGAAGAGATTCAGGCTTCAGACGCCGTGACCACGAGGCTTCAGACGCCGTGACCACGAGGCTTTAACGCCTGCCTCTTCCACTCCCCGCCTCGCACAGATTTAGGATCGTTCAGTATTTCTTTAACGTGTGCTGGTATGAGGTCATTTTAGAACGCCAGAACACGATCGTATACGGAGCGTGTGACTCAAACGTCTTCTTACTCAGTGAAGAGAAACTTTGATAAATATCATAAATTATTAAACTCCTGAAGTCTCTGTTTCTTCTTCTCTGACTTTTTGTTCCTTTATCTTATTTAAACTCTTTATATGTGATTTTTTGATCCAGTAGATGTCGCCCTTGAGCACCAGCATGAAACCAAAACAACTCGCGCTGCATTGTTGTGTTAGCATGCTAATGCTAGCGATCTTTATTCTGCTCGTATCTTCACACTGCATGTAAATTTACCTGAAATGAGCGTGATCTAGAAACACAGTTAAGCAGTGAGTACAGTATGTTATTCTTCTTTTCTCTAGTCCCTCAATTAAACAACTTTTATACGCGAGGGGAGGAGTCAGCCGGCCGTCCGGGCGATGTAAACAAAGTGAAGATAGGACTCTGAAAACTCTGAAAACATCACAGACAGTGGGACTCGGGTGTTACACCCATTGTAGACAGTCATGACTCACAGAGTTATTTTCAGAGGAGATACTTGATTTATACATTTAAGAGTGAAACATCACATTTAAAGACTTTAAAGACTCGGAGTCGATCAAATGTTGAAACTTGATTTCATTCATAGAAACCTGAAGCTCGTGTTTCTGCGTTCCTCTAAAGCAGATTTAAAGAGAGTTCAGGTGTTCAGAGTCTGAGCCCCAAAGAAACCAGCAGGAGTGTTTCTCTTGTGCAGAGACTCGGGGCGTCGCTCGGAGAGAGGGCGAGGGATGGAAGCTCTGCTTGTAAGGATTTCGTTTTAAAAGCTTTATGAGCTTTCACAGATCTGTGGACGCCTTTGTTGTACGAGGAATCAGCTTCTGGAGCGAGAGGCAGAGAGGCCGCGTGAGAGTCCAATCTGAGAGATTTGGCCTTTGAAGAGCAGCAGAGCGGCGAGAGGAGGTCTTTGTAGTCGGGGTATCAGCTGTAGGAGCAGAGAGGGACGGGGGAAAGAGAGAGCGCCACGAGTGCAGAGGAGACGAGATGGAGCCATCTTAAGTGACTGAGAGCTATTAAGGGGGGCGGGGGGCAGCAGGTGAGGGGAGGCGAGAGAGCCAGATTGAAAAGAGAGAGGATTTTAAAAAATTGAGTGAAACCAGTAAACCTGAGGCTGGACGAGTGAAGGCTGCAGACAGGAGAGAGAGGGCGAGCGAGGAGAGAGAGAGCGAGCGAGCGAGGAGAGAGAGCGGGTTGGGCCGGGCCAACAGATGGCTCTGCCGGCCTGCAGGGAGTCATGACTGAGCAGCAGAGTCTGCCAGCAGCGCTCCGGCTCTGAGCAGTAAAACAGAGTGAGGCCCGGAGCCCCTGTAATGTTCATAACGCAGCAGGAAACCCCCTACCACACCCCCCCCCCCCCCACCGCCCACGCCGCCCGCCGCGTCATAACAAACAGGACTGATTGATGAGACGTGATAATGAAGGTCCCACAGGGCTCTGCAGAGCTAACGTACATCAACAGTTCTACCGCTGGCTGTAAAAGACAAACCAGAACGTCCAGATGACGTGAGACAAACAGTCGACGCCACCACCAGAACGTCCAGATGACGTGAGACGAACGGTCGACGCCACCACAGACGGTCGACGCC